>NW_005354377.1:0-2158 GCF_000412655.1 Myotis brandtii
AGAATCTTAAAGACTGCAAGAGAGAGACAGAAAGTTATGTACAAGGGACCTCCCATTAGATTATCAAATGATTTCTCAACAGAAACACAACAGGCCAGAAAGGAATGGAAGGAAGTTTACAAAGTGATACAAAGCAAGGGACTAAAGTCAAGAATACTCTATCCAGCAAGCCTATATCATTAAAAATTGAAGGGGAAAAAGAAGCTTCACAGACAAAAAAAAATGGCTCAGGGAGTTTATCACCAACAAGCCAGCAATGCAAGAAATGCTAAAGGGACTGGTGTCAAAAGGATAAATAAAAAGGGAAGAAAAAATACAGGCACAAAAAATAAAAATGGCTACAAACAAGTACCTATCATTAATCACTTCAAATGTACGGACTAAATGCTCCAATCAAAAGACATGAAGTGGCTGAATGGATAAGAAAACACTGCCGTAGACCAATTTCAGCATGTCATAATTTCAAGAGTTTCATCAAAAGGTTGATGAGACTTGGGGACTCAACAGGGTTGAGTCAAACATGTAGTCACCTGTTGGGAATGGCTAAAGGCATTTCCCCAAACCTGAATAGGAAACTGATTGTGGCTGCCAGACAGCTAAAAGGCATCTTAATCTACATGTTATTGCCTCCTACTGGCCAAACACCTGAACAGCCGTAGGCTAATTCCCCCATGCTGACAATGGACTCTGTACCAAACCCTGACCCTTTGAAGTGTATATCTCTGCCTTGCCTCAGGACAAGTTGTGTTAATAAAAAGCATGGGGTCCTGGGGACAGAGAGAACCTAAGACCTTGGACTTAAGATCTTTGATCTTAGCTCCTTTAGCTAAGTTCCTCTGACCCCCAATAACTTTCAAAATTATATTTCATCTCTGGACTCTTTATTAGTCTCTGGATTCCTATGTCATCTACGCACAGCCCCTTCTCCAGATTCCTAAACCCTTCTTGATACTGGGACAAGAACCCCGGCAAAACATGACCCATATATATGCTGACTACAAGAGACCCACCTTACAACAAGGGACTCACACAGACTGAAAGTGAATGGATAGAAAAATATCTTCCAGGCAAATGGAAATTTAAAAAAAGCTGGGGTAGCAATACTTATATATAACAAAATAGACCTCAAAGTGAAGGCTATAACAAGAGATAAGGAAGGCCACTTCATAATACTAAAGGAATTGATACAATAAGAGGATATAACTCTGGTAAACATATATGCACCCAAAGCAGGAGCACCCAAATACATAAAAAAAACTCCTCAAACATATCAATGGAGAGATCGACAACAATACTATTATAGTAGGGTGCTTAAATACACCAGATGCCCACGTGAAAGTGGTGAAACACTCTTGTTCAACATAGTACTGGAAGTGCTAGCCATAGCAATCAGACAAGAAGAAATAAAATTTATCCAAATTGTAGCAACAAAAGTAATTTTATGGTTGGGGGTCACCAGAACATGAGGAACTGTATTAAAGGGTCGTGGCATTAGGAAGGTTGAGAACCACTGCTTTAAATCCTTGCTTTTGATTACTAAACCCAATTCATAGGAGTGCCCAATTAGGGACACTCGCAGAGATTGCAGGGGAACATTGTTTTTGTGGAACCTGGGAATCAGAGTGGGGAGTAATGATCAAGGAACCAGCTCTGGGGCAGTCGATTCTCCCAAACCAGTATTAAGTACAATAGGGAAAACAAAACCTAAATACTGGCTAGAGAGGACTTATAGCCCCAGAGGTCAATCCAGAAACACTGCCACCCAGAGGCTGAATCACAAATTGACTCTTCTGTAAACACAAATAAAGGCAGTCTGGGAAACAAAGAAATACTGCCTGCTTTAAAATCAGAACTGTGGTTTACAACACGGAGGAGTATTGTATCACAGGGAACTTCAATACTCTCCTGAATACCTGACAGGAAAAAGGCGTGCCAAACGGAAGAGTAGAGGAAATGAATGACCTTCACTACTGCACATTTTTTTCACCTTTTACTTAAGAAGCTAATTTTTTTCTTTTTTTTCTCACTTGATTTCACCTTTTTAATTATTATATTTTTATTTTTAATTAGTATTATTACTACTAGTATTTTAACCTTTTTTTAAAACCGTCATTTTATTTTCTCTTTATTTTATTTTGGGATTAATGTTCTACATTCT
>NW_005354378.1:0-2871 GCF_000412655.1 Myotis brandtii
AGTAAATCTCTTCATGCTATTTAGTCTTATAATAAAAATTTGCATTTCCAAATATTTAAACATGTGGAAGAAGTTTGTCTGCTTAATTCCTTGCCTTTTAATTGTAGTCCATGGGCCTTTTTATGAAAGATCAGGGTCATTCTGCTAGATCAACACTTTTCTCTACTTCTCGTTTCTTTAAAAATATGGGTATTAGAGAGTTTGAATGGTAACAGGCACACTCTTGGTCTTTGAACTAGGACAGAAAAGGAACTGATCCTGTGCTTGAGTCTGCCAATTAACAGAGGACATCAATTTTGACATAAGGCCAAGCTATTGCTGTGTGGTGTGGGACAAAAGGAGGCAGATGAAATTCTAAAGAACCAGCCCTCTTGCCTAATCCCGATTGGCCAAGCCCCAGCAGCAAGCTAACCTACCAGTGGGAGTGTCTGCCTCCTGGTGGTCAGTGCACGTCATAGCGAGCAGTTGAGTGGCCTTAGCATATCATTAGCATATTATCTTTGATTGGTTGAATGGCCAACTGGACGACCGGACACTTAGCATATTAGGCTTTTTATTAGATAGGATGGGTATTAGAGAGTTTGAGTGGTAACAGGCACACTACTGGTCTTTGAACTAGGACAGAAAAGGAACTGATCCTGTGCTTGAGTCTGCCAATTAACAGAGGACATCAAATACATCAATTTTGACATAAGGCCAAGCTATTTCTGTGTGGTGTGGGACAAAAGGAGGCAGATGAAATTGTAAAGAAGTGTTTTAAAAATATATTTGAATTTAATGTTTGCAAGAAACTGAAGTAATAAATGAAATAATGATGATGAATGAGTCAAGTTTATCTGATTTTGATAATGAAATCTAATTTTTGACACAGACTTTCAGGAATTTATTAAAACATATCAGTAGTCGGTTGTTGATTCTCCCATGGGCCATCTCCTCTAGAGAAGAGTTGGCAATTAGACGTGTACTCAGCTTTCTTCTTAAGGGTTCTTGTCCCTGGAAGGATTCTCCAATGCAATGGGTGATGTAGAAGGGAGAATACTATCCTGGGGCTTGGAATGCTAAGGCTAGCTTCTCAATGAAACATTTGTGGAATCATCTGAAAAAAGTTTCCTTCCTATATACCTCATTATGTACTTTGTCCACGTGTAACATAGACAGTTTGTCTTACCTTCAATGCCTCCGTCCTTTAGGAATACATTAAGATATAAAGAGCCCTAACCAGTTTGGCTCAGTGGATAGAGCGTTGACCTGTGGACTAAGGGTCACAGGTTCAATTCCGGCATGTACCTTGGTTGTGGGCACATCCCCAGTAGGGGCTGTGCAGGAGGCAGCTGGTCGATGTTTCTCTCTCATCGATGTTTCTAATTCTCTATCCCTCTCCCTTCCACCCTGTAAAAAAAAATCAATAAAAATATGTTAAAAAAAAGATATAGAGAAGAAACTAAAAAGAGAGTTCATGGACATGGATGCCAGTGTGGTGATTGACAGCACAGAAGGGATAAAAGGTGATGGAAAAATGAAATGAAATTTAAAATAAAAAAAGATATAGAGAATAAAGGAATCTGAGCGCCAGCAAAAAGTGACAATTAATAATTGACAAAATTAGTTTTAAATACTATCATTCAGTATAGTTGAATGATAAGTATAGTCCTCATCAAGTAAGTGGAAATAGATTTTGCATTAAAATTTTCTGGTTGATTATTTATATTTGACTTATTGATTATCAATATCAATGATTTAAGTTCATTTTATCTTCCTTTCTTTTCTTTCTATTTTTTTTAAAGGTAAAGCATTCCTTCCTGGAGTTTTTATCACGCATACCACATAGATGGAGAATAAAAGGAATGTGACTGAATTTATTTTGACAGGACTTACACAGAACCCTCAAGTGCAGAAAGTCGTGTTTCTGTTATTTTTGGTCTTATACATGGTAACACTCTCAGGCAACCTGCTCATTGTGGTTACCATTACCACCAGCCAGGCTCTGAACTCCCCCATGTACTTCTTCCTGACCCATCTTTCCTTGATAGACCTAATCTATTGTTCTTCTTCAGCTCCTAAGATGATTGTGGATTCCCTTCATGAAAAGAAAATTATCTCTTTTAATGGCTGTATGGCTCAAGTCTATGCAGAACACATTTTTGGTGCTACTGAGATCATTCTGTTGACGGTGATGGCCTACGATCGCTATGTCGCCATTTGCAAACCTCTGCACTATACCACCATCATGAGCCATAAGCTGTGCATTCTCCTGCTGGGAGTGGCGTGGGCTGGAGGATTTCTCCATGCAACCATTCAGATCCTCTTCACAGTCTGGCTGCCCTTCTGTGGCCCCAATGTCATAGATCATTTCATGTGTGACTTGTACCCTTTGTTGAAACTCGTCTGCATGGACACTCGTACCCTGGGTCTCTTTGTTGCTGCCAATAGTGGGTTCATCTGCTTATTGACCTTCCTCCTTTTGATGGTCTCCTATGTGGTCATCTTGAGCTCCTTAAAGAACTACAGCTTGGAGGGGAGGCGCAAAGCCCTCTCTACCTGTCTCTCTCACATCACAGTGGTCATATTCTCCCTTGTGCCCTGCATATTTGTATATCTGCGCCCAGTAACCACACTTCCTGTGGATAAAGCTGTTGCTGTCTTTTATACTATGGTGGCTCCTATGTTAAATCCCTTAATCTACACACTCAGAAATGCTGAGGTAAAAAATGCTATGAGGAAGCTCTGGAGGAACAAAGTGACTTCAGATAAAGATTAAATGAAATCGTTGAGCATTACAGATGGAAGTAATAGAGGTAATCTATCCCAAGCCTCTTAGACCTATGGATGAATTTATCCACCTAAGAAGAGGTTGGATGATACTTGCAGCTA
>NW_005354379.1:0-2530 GCF_000412655.1 Myotis brandtii
GTCTGCAGGCTGAGGCTCTATCCACTGAGCCAAACCGCTTAGGGCCATGCAGGATATTCTTATCCCCAGTTTCATTTTCTGCGGCTTCAGTTACCCACAGTCAACTGTGATCCAAAAGTGTTAAGTGGAAAATTCCAGCAGTAAGCCATTTATAAGTTTTAAATTGTGCAATGTTCTAAACAGTGTGATGAAATCTCATACTGTCCCACTCCTTCCCACCCAGGACCTGAATCCTCCCTTTGTCCAGTGACTCCACACTGTATACGCTACCCGCCTGTTAGTGACTTAGTGGCCGTCTTGGTTCTCAGATTGAATGTTGGGGTATCACAGTGCTTGTGTTCAAGTCAGCCCTATTTTACTTACTAGGGTCCCCAAAGCACAAGATTAGCGATGCTGGTGATTCAGGTAGGCCAATGAGAGCCATAAAGTGCTTCCTTTAAGTGAAAAGGTGAACGTTTTCAACTTCATAAGGCAAGAGAAGGAAAATTGTATGCTGAGGTTGCTAAGATCTACGGTAAGAACGACTCTTCAACCTGTGAAATTGTGGAGAAGGAAAAAGAAATTCACGCTAGTTTTGCTGTCGCACTTCAAACTGAAAAAGTTATAGCCAAGTGTGTGATAAGTGCTTGTTAAGATGGAAAAGGCATTAAACCTGTGGATGAAAGACATGAATGGGGGAGGGAGGGTAAGAGATCAGCCAAAGGACTTGTATGCATGCAGATGAGCATAACCAATGGACACAGCCAGTAGCGGGGCGAGGGCATGTGCTGGGGGGTGGGAGCGTCTGGGGAGATGTCAATGGGGGAAAGGAGACTTATGTAACACTTTAAACAATAAAGAATTTAAATTAAAAATAATACATGAATGGAAAATGTGTTTCTATTGACGACAATGTGGTGCTCCACAGAGCATAGAACTTAAACGTCACCTTCAGCAGGGACCCCTGGAAGGAGTGACACCAAGCTATTTTCTGCCACTAAGGGATGGTCACACAGATTCAGGAATAAAGTCAAACTGAGAAATATAAACATTGCTGGAGAGGCTGTGCCTGCCGATGAAGAGGCCGCTGCCACGTTCCTGGTGTGCTGGGCTGCGTATCTGGCGCTTTGGCCAGAAGGGTCATGCTGTGCTGTCTGTTCCTAAACACATAGATAGGAAGGTAGTGACATCAGGCCAGGCCTTGAGATATGGTCTCATGGCCCCTTCCCAGCACGCAGGCCTTCTTTCACAGAAGGCCCGGAAGTCTCATCCCAAATTTGGGAGACAAAGGACTGGAAAAAGTATAAATAAAGAGAGTTTCCTCCATATTGGGGGCCCAGAATTTGAAAGACACATTCTTCTCTGGGCCGCCACAGAATTTAATAATAAAATGTAACTCCTGTAGTTAGTGTTAGGTCGGAGAGAGCCCAGGATCGGATACATGCAGACATGTGATGAGACAATGGACTCCCCCTGGAATTTCTCACAGATCAACGTGCCAGACACAGATACCGGCTTCTTCTCCCTGAATCCACATACCCCCACACAGATACTGACTCATTCCTGAATACCTTGCTGACCCCCCTGCAGCTGAAACTTCCTCAACTGAATACCTCAGCTCATGTCCCCGCCCCTCACCCAACCGCAGTATAAAGAAAGCGCCCCCCTCCCTGTTGGCGTGAATCCACGTGCCCTGTCTTTGGGGGGTCTCCCGGGGATGCAGAAATAAACCTTTTCCTTTCCTTTCTTTTCTGATTCACTGGACTCTCTATTTCTTGCGCCGCCTCCTGAGCAACCTAACCTAACAGTTAGCACTGCAGTTCAGCCCTTGCTTCGGCAGGGTGCTGTAACTGTAGTCGCTGGCCACCTTAATAAAGGCTCCTAAATCTTGATCTGAGTCCCTGGTGGTCATTTCCGCGGGTCGCCCCATTACACTGGCAGAGTTGAAGAAGTTGAAGAAGTTGATGAGGGCTCGGTACCATCTGTGGTTTCAGACATCCACTGGGGCTCCTGAAACATATCCCCATGGGTAAGGGAGGGGGACCGCTGTATTAGACCAAAACAAATGTTTGGATCTTTTAGTTTTTACTGACCTGAAGGGTTGCCAGTCACCTCATTCGCCAGATAAACATGAACCTAAAAAACCGTAAGGGCGGGACAGGACTGGAGGAGTTCCCCTGGGGCCCTTCCCTCACTGGCAAAGAGACCTGGCCCAGTTACCAAAAGGTGAACACCCTTTCTCATGTTATCCCCTGTGAAATCTCTTACTACCCACCACTTTACCCTGAAAGGGCAAGGGCTACGCCCTCCATCTTGCCCCAGGGTAAGTGCTCCATCTTACCTTGGCCATGTGCTACCTTCTTCCCGGAAGTCCAAGCTTCTGCTGGCCACGCCCGGGATTTTAAACTAACCAATGACAATCAAGGGACGTGCGCGCCATAGAGATGACCACATCCTGTGTAACAAGACCTGACTTGCGCCTGGCCAATCGGCAGGGCCCACAGTCAGTCCACTCCCCTCACTCCACCCCCCTATTAAAACCCTGAGTTTC
>NW_005354379.1:8916-20330 GCF_000412655.1 Myotis brandtii
TATTTTTTAAATATATTTTTTATTGATTTCAGAGAGGAAGGGAGCGGGAGAGATAGAAACATTGATGATGAGAGAGAATCATTGATTGGCTGCCTCCTGCATTATTCTTACTGGGGATTGAACATGCAACCTGGGCTTGTGCCCTGACCAGGAATTGAACCCGGGACCCTTTAGTCCTCGGCCAACTCTCTATTCACTGAGCCAAACCAGCTAGGGCAAGAGTATTTTTGAACATATAACAAACAGAGATGGAAGGGATAGAAGGAACATCAACATCTAATTTTCTAATTAAGACCCCACACCTGTCCCTGTGTTGCTTGTCACCAAAATCTATGTGCAGCTGAAGTCCTTCCTCTTGTCTGAAAGCTCAGGACTAGAAACTATCCATGGATTTTCCTGAAGAAAGGGGAATAAGGAGGAGGAAGGCAATGGAGATTTCCATTTGATTTATTTCTCTGCTGGACTTGAATAAACTGGGGGGAGACAGGCTGAAGGTCCAACAGCCAGATTCCATGTGTGACCACAGCTGGCCAGAGGCCCTCCTCTATCACCCCTGCAGCCTGGGTGGGTCCTGAGTGTAGCCTCTGAATGGCCCCAGAGCAGCACCCGGGAGAGCGGGGATGTCCCCTGCTCCCGCCGATTTGCAGGCACTGTGCCCTGAGGAGTTCCTTCCGTGCTGGCAAGTGGCCAAGACCAGCTGACTCTGCCACCCCATGCGAAAGTGCTCCTAAAAGACGCCAGAGGGAGGCTGATGCTGACAGTGAGTCAGGTACCAACACTGTAGGCCTTTCCCCCATGGAAGTGACTCCCCACTGATGAGAATCTGGGACTAACCCTGCTTAGTGGTTCTGCTTGCTGGATTCACAGCTGAGTCACCTCCTTAATCACTTCGCACAGGCCTTGAAAAGAAAACTTAAGGAAAACTTAACCCCTTATTCACATATAAGAAACTTAACCCCCTCTTCACATAAGTATATGTGTTCTAAGATTTAAAATAATATTATTTTTCAGATTAATTCAGGTGCTCTATCAGAGCATAGGTCCCCCCATCAGGTCCTGTGTCTCTTCTCAGCCCTTTATATGCATCCAGCCTTTTAATCATCTTGACTACCCCATGAGTTTAGGAATTGCAGGGTCCCCGCTTTCCAGCTGGGGAAATGAGGCACTTAGAGGCTACAGTAACTGGCCTAAATCCACCTGGACCACGCTGGCAGAATCTGACAGAGCTAGGATTTGAACCCAGGATGTGTTTGGGCCCAGAGTGAAGCCCTGACTACTGTGCTGTGCTGCTCAGGGCCTGATACCAGCACAACAGCAGGCCTTGTCCCACATAGTGACTCGGTCCTCTCTCTGACCCCGACACTAATACTGTGCCTGCACCAAGCAGGCCTCTGTACCCATTTGCTCACTGCATGACTTACTGTTTCCAGTTTTCAGATGGGAAATGCAGGCTTACATTTGACAAGCCCGTGGTCACACAGCCCCGCCAGGTTCCAAATCAGCTGCTGACCCTGCAGTGCTCTGCACCCAGCCTCCCACTGGGGCTTCCAGGTGCTCGTGACCAAGACACTCAGCAGGAAACAAACTGGCCCAGGAGTCTGCCTCTTCCTCTCTGTTTCTCTCTCATTCACTCGCTCACAATCGGTATCCTTCTCCCTCTTTAGTCATAGATGTTAGGTTGTCGAAGGAGGAACACACAAGGCCAGAATGGAGAGGGATTACGAACTTATTTGATCATCCACACACCAGGTGGCTGAGCCTGAATGGCTCCAGATGTTATTTATTGATTTGATAGAGAGACAGAGAGAAACATTGATTTGTTGTTCCACATATGTATGTATTCATTGGCTGATTCTTGTATGTGCCCTGACGGGGGACCAAACCCGAAACTTTGGCATATCCCAGCCAGGGGTAAGAATATATTTTTTAAATATATTTTTTATTGATTTCAGAGAGGAAGGGAGCGGGAGAGATAGAAACATTGATGATGAGAGAGAATCATTGATTGGCTGCCTCCTGCATTATTCTTACTGGGGATTGAACATGCAACCTGGGCTTGTGCCCTGACCAGGAATTGAACCCGGGACCCTTTAGTCCTCGGCCAACTCTCTATTCACTGAGCCAAACCAGCTAGGGCAAGAGTATTTTTGAACATATAACAAACAGAGATGGAAGGGATAGAAGGAACATCAACATCTAATTTTCTAATTAAGACCCCACACCTGTCCCTGTGTTGCTTGTCACCAAAATCTATGTGCAGCTGAAGTCCTTCCTCTTGTCTGAAAGCTCAGGACTAGAAGCTATTGATGTAGAATGGGGAATAAGGAGGAGGAAGGCAATGGAGATTTCCATTTGACTTATTTCTCTGCTGGACTTGAATAAACTGGGGGGAGGCAAGCTGAAGGTTCAACAGCCAGATTCCATGTGTGACCACAGCTGGCCAGAGGCCCTCCTCTATCACCCCTGCAGCCTGGGTGGGTCCTGAGTGTAGCCTCTGAATGGCCCCAGAGCAGCACCCAGGAGAGCGGTGATGTCTATCTCTCCCTTAAAGTCCTTTATATATATTCAGGTGCTCCTATATTGGATGCATATATGTTTAGCAGGGTTACATCCTGTTGTTGGATGGATCCCTTTAGTATTATGTGCTGACCTTTGTTGTCTCTTGTGATGGCCTTCATTTTAAAGTCTATTTTGTTGGCTAGGAGTATTGCCACTCCAGCTTTTTTTTTTTTTCTTGTCCATTTGCATGGAAAATTGATTCCATCCCTTCAATCTCATCCTGTGTGAGTCTTTTGTTCTGAGGTGGGTCTTTTGTAGACAGCATATTTGTTTCTGTATTCATTCTGCTATCCTGTGTCTTTTGATGGGAGAATTTAATACATTTATTTTCAAGGTTATGATTGATATTTATTTAATTGCCATTTTAATTCTGCATTCCCTGGTTTCTCTGTCTGTTTTTTTCTTCTCATTACAGCAGTCCCTTTAGCATTTCTTGTATTGCTAGCTTGGTGATGATGTACTCCTTTAGCTTTTTTTTTTTTTTTTTTTTAAGCTCCTGGGAAGCTCTTTATTTGACCGTCTATTTTGAATGATAGCCATGCTTGATATAGTAATCTTGGTTTCAGATCCTTGTCTTCCATTACCTTGAGTACATCATACCATTCTCTTCTGGCCTATAGAGTTTCTGATGAGAAATCAGCCTTATGGGAGTTCCTTTGTAGGTAACAGTTTGCTTTTCTCTAGCTGCCTTTAAGATTCTCTCTTTGTCTTTAATTTTTGGCATTTTAATTGTGATGTGTCTGAGTGTGGGCCTGTTTGTGTTCTTTTGCCAGGTCTCCTGGCTGCTTCTGTTCCAAGTTGCCCCCTAATACTCCACCCCCGCAGACTCTTCTCAGGCAACTCCAGTCTGCACCATCCTTCCTCCACCTAAGACTCTGGTAAGTGGCTGCAAATGAAAATCCTGTGCTCTGGGTTTCTGGTTCTTGTTGTTGTTGCTTTGTGGTTGTTTTTTTTTTATATGGCTTTATCTCTTATCAGCTCTGGCTCTCCCCTGTGGCCAGAAGACCCACTGCCTTTCATGGCTGGATGTTATGTGGGCCGCTGTTCTCAGCTTTGCTGCTCTGGGCTGGGGAGCCCAGCCTGGGGTCCAGGCCTCCCTCCTCTCAGGGAAACCCCCTGCCCCTGACAGCTGATAAATCCCTTCTCATCCTCAGCCTGCTGACCTTGGACTAGGCCAGCCTCTCTTGTGACCCCACCATCCTACCAGGCTCTCTTATCTTTCCCTTCATCCCTCTCTCCTTCCCTTTCTCTAAAGATGAATGGAAAAATACCCTTGAACAATGATGAACAACAACAACGAAAAGGAAATACCTGGTGAGTTCAGGGAGGACCAGGCACTATCCTCAAACCCCAAATCAGGAGCCTTCTGTGAACCACAATCCTACTTCCCAAGGCAGCCTCATCCCTCTTCATTCTTCCCCACCCTGCACTCACCTGTGTCCGCCTTTGACAAGTGGAGGAGAACGATGAATATGCCGATGGAACCTGGAGGAGAAGGAAGGAGGGTTCAGGCTGAGGCTGGGGTTGTGGAACATAGGAAGGGCAGGCCAGTGTGGGGAAGGCTTAGTTCCCGATTTGCTCTGAAGGTTTGGATTTGGGGTCATCTCTGCATAGATTCTAGTTCCTGACACAGGCAGGAGTCCAGACAGCTGGGCCTGAGCAGCCGGGACACTTTGAGGGGAGAGAATTCAGGGAGACTGCACTTGACAGGTGAGGAAATGCAGGGTAAGCTCTAGGAAGAGTTAAGAGTTTAAAATTTGCAGGTCAGGAGAGAGATTGTGATAAAGTCACAAATAACATGGGGGTGACAAAGAGGCGGGAAGCCAGGAAGTGAATAGGAGAGAGAATTAAGTGTGAGGTTCAGAGATACATGAGGGTGTGATAACACCTACGCTAGAATTGGGCCTGGTACCCTCTTACCAAAGACTCTGGGCACCATGGTTCTTGATGACCCTCCAGAGCAGTTGATGGCAGAGCAGCAGGAGGACTGGGTGTGGGACCATATAGTCTGACTTATAAACAGCAGTGGGCAGGGTTGCCAGGAAGGGAGGGACATGAAGAAACACCATTATATGGAAGAAAAAATGCACAAATTAACATGTTTCTGAACCAGTTCCAATGGACCTCTGCTTTCCAAGATACCGCAAAGCAGTATACATCGAATAAATAGAACTTGGTTTAAAGTTCTTTGAAAGAACAT
The DNA here is from genome assembly GCF_000412655.1 of Myotis brandtii. Classification (NCBI taxonomy): domain Eukaryota; kingdom Metazoa; phylum Chordata; class Mammalia; order Chiroptera; family Vespertilionidae; genus Myotis; species Myotis brandtii. Next base: position 13,676 of record NW_005354379.1, read on the forward strand.
TGTTTAGAATGCGGTCGGAGGGAAATCATGTTTGAAAGAAACCCTTAGCATATCCCTCACTAAACGTGGCTTGTCCTACACTTACACTTCCCACATTTCTCAAATAATCCACTTCTGGACCTGCACTGTCTGCAATTCTTCAGAGGTTTTTTGTTTTTGTTTGTTTTTTTTTAAACATTTATTGTTGCAAGTGTTACAGGTGCCCCGTTCCCCCCACCCCAGTCAGAGTGTCTGACCCTTGATGGTCAGTGCGTGTCATAGCAACTGGTTGAGAGGTCACTTAGCATATTAGGCTTTTATATATATAGACTAGAGGCCCAGTGCACAAAAATTTGTGCACTTGGGGGGGGTGTCCCTCAACCCAGCCTGTGCCCATTCACAGTCCAGGACCCCTTGGGGTATGTCCACCTGTCGACTTAGGCCCACTCCCTGGGGGATCAGGCCTAAGCTTGCAGTCAGAAATTCTTCTGGCAGCCAGGGAGCCCTCGGGGGATGTCTGACTAAAGGCTTAGGCCCCCAAGGGATCAGATCTAAACCGTTAGTTGGACATTCCTAGTGCTGCCACAGAGGTGGGAGAGGCTCCCGCCACCACCTCTGCGCTGGTCAGCTATGAGCCAGCTTCTGGCTGAGTGGCACTCCCCATATGGAAGTGCACTGACCACCAGGGAGCAGCTCCTGCACTGAGCATCTGCCCCCTGGTGGCCAGTGCGCATCATAGCAACCGGTCATTCTGCCATTCAGTCAATGTGCATATTAGCCTTTTATTATTATTATATAGGATGTCCCTATTTCCCTCCTTTTGCCCCCTCTCCCCAGCTCTTGCCCCCCACTTCTCTCTGGCCATCACCATACTGTTGTCTGTGTCCATGGGTTATGCATATATTTTCTTTGGCTAATCCCTTCTTTAAATTCACTTCTTTAAATTTTTATTTTCAGATAAGTGCTTATAAATTCCACTCTCCCCAGTGTTGAGTGTCTGATCCATTATGGCGTGATGGCATGAGGGCATGATGACTATTTGCATATTAGCTCTTTATTATATAAGATTTTAACTTGTCATGGTCTATCTTTAAGTGGATATTATACCACTTCACATCTTGTATAGAAACTTCACTGTAACAAAATTTCATTTTTCCCAGGCAATCTTTGTGCTATTGGTGTCATGTATTTTACTTTCACAGATGTTATAAAACTGACATGACATTATTATTTGTTTAAATAGTTAATTATCTTTAAATATATTTAAATAATAAGAAACTTCTATTATATTTTTTCCTATGCATTTACTGTCTTTGGTGTTTTCCATTTCTTGGCATAGATCATTATTTCTATATGGCAAAATTTTATTTCTGCTTTCAGGACTTGTTTTAACATTTCTTACATGACAAATCTGCTGGTAATAAAAAAAATTCCATCTTTTATATATGAAAAATATATTTTAACTATTTTTAAAAATATTTTCACTCAGTCTAGAATTATAAATTGAGAGGATTTTTCCCCCCTGGTGAGTACTTTTATGATGTTGCTCTACTATCTTCTCCCTTACACTGTTTCTGATGAGAAATCTTTTGTAATCCTTATGTTTATTCCTGTGTATAGTGTGTCTCTTTTCTTCTGACTACTTAAAAGATTTTTCTTTTCATCATTGGTGTTGAGCAATGTGATTTTTATGTGTCTTGATATAGCTTTATGTCCTGTGCTTGCTATTCACCGAGCTTCTTTGATCTGTGGGTTTATATTTTTTACTATATTTTGCCAAATTTGGAAATTTTTGAATCATTCTTTCTTCAGGTGATTATATATATACAAGTTCGGGTTTCCAGAGGGGGCTGGGGAGGAAGAGGAGTGAACCAAACCATAGGGTCAGGACCTCGGCAGGCAATTAAGTGAGATGACAGCCAGCAGGGCCATCCCTGCAGTGGCCAGTTCATGACCAGCTGCCTGAGACTGGCTTGTTCCTGGGCTGGGGGGTTTCATGAATCTGCTCCGTGCTGACCAGCAGTGCGGTGCCTGTCGAGGCTGTGCATAGCTTACAGGAAGGCATGGCCTGGGGAGTCAGAGCCTTGATCCCACACAGTAACCAGATCCAGGCATTGGGAATGCGGCCAGTTCTCTGCACCCTGAGTCGCACCACTGTTGCATCCTCAGAGCAGTCATGATGCCTTCTTCCATCACAGTCCCCCAAGCTCACAGCAATGGAGGTGTTCTGTCATAGGTTTGGGTGAACGGAACATGGAAGACCCCTGAGTGATAGCAGTCACCAGGTGCTGGCTGGGGAGGTGGTCGTGTGGGTTTGCGTGAAGCGCTCACAGTCACAGCTTTGGAAGCCTCTTTCTTAGTTTCTCAGAGAGCTTGGTGGTGAGGAAATGCAGGTCTCATCCTGCGTCGCAGTTTCCGTGGGAAACCTTGCCATTGGGGGTGTCAGAGGGGTTGGCCAGGAGCACCTGCAGCAGAGAGACACCCTTCTCCAGTAACCTCTTTGCAGGCGGACTCATCACCAGATGCCCAGGAACTGCTCAGCAGATCCCTGCTGTTCACAAAGTTCCCTGAGCAGCTGCCATCTTTCAAGGGAGGAAAGGTGTGTGCTTGTGTGCTCCACTGCCCAGCCCTGGCGGGTGGAAGCACCCCAGCCCTGGACGTGTTCTCCCGCTGGGTTCACAGAGGTCGAACAATTGTTGTCCAGAATTTCCTTAACAAAGAAAGTTAAGTTCCCAGTGAGGCCCATGGTTAGAAACAGCGGGGTTTTGGGAGAGGAGGAGGAGCTGAGCTGCCTCTTCCCCACCCGTTGGAAGGCTTGGAGCCCCATGCGTGACCTCCAGCCTGCTCACCTGCCCTGGGAGACTGCTTCCAGAGAGACTGGGAAGACCAGGCTCTGCTCCTGTATCCTGGTGAGTCTGAAAAACAGGAGGCAGAGCTGTGCTCTCACCTGGGCCTTGGGGCAGTGGCCTCCTGGTTCTCAGCAAAGATGGTCGCCCTGGGTTGGAACCATGTGTAGGAGCCATTGGCACAGGTGCACCCCTGGGAGGCAGGTACAGTGGGCAAACCATCAACCTCGTTGCCCAGGCGACGACGCCAGCATCCTGCCTGGCCGTTATGGGTGCCACCATCTTTGTAGTGGAGTGACAGTTAATTTGCATATTCCCTCTTTATTAGATAGGATAATTAATGAATGAAAGAAATCAAATATAAGCTAAATAAACAGGGAAATGTTTACACTGTGACTTGGAAGATGCAGTATAAATATAGTTAAGATGTCAGTTTGTTACCAGATAGAGTCTGGGTCTAGGGCAGGTCTGCCTAGGACTCACCGGTAGTGTATGTGTTCTTGACTTCGTGTAGGAAAGATTTCACAACATGAGTCCATATGCCTTTTTAGAGTGTGTTTATTAAAACTGGAGACAGTGAAACAAAAGGAGGGCTTAAGGCAGAAGAAGCAACAGGAGAGGAAAAGTCAGAGAAAAGGGGGCCTTGGAGACAGGTTCAGGGGATTAGTTCCAGGTCGAGCTGCCACTGCCCACCACTCCCCTGGTTGCACGTGTCGTGGGTCCTTTGGAGTTCAGAAGATGCATGCCTGTGGGGAAGAAGCTCAGGAGGGGAAAGTTGCCGGTGTGCTCTCAGGACAGAGAGCGAGCCCTGGATCCTTTGTCTTAATGCTTTTTCTAAATTTCTTAATCCTCCCCCTGAGGATATTTTTTCCATTGATTTTTAGAGAGAGTGAAAGGGAGAGGAGCGGGGAGAGAGAGATAGAGATATAAATATCGGTGTGAGAAAGACACATGAATTGGTTGCCTCCCGCACTCATCCTGACTGGGGCTAGGGATCAAACCTGCAACCCAGGTATGTGCCTTTGATAGGGAATTGAACCCTCAACCCTTTGGTGTGCAGGGTGAGGCTCTCACCACTGAGAACACTGGCCAGGGCTGCCTTGTAGCTTTTTATCTTCCTTCAGCTGGTTGGAGTCTGAGAGAGGTCTCTGGGGTGGGTCTTAACAGAATATCCATTATCTTTTCAGCTGTGCCCGCACACTCTTGGACATAATAATATTTTTACCCCAGAGAAACAAAACCTTAAGGTCCCACATAAAAATTCTGTGAATGTTTATAGCAGTTTTATTGTAATAGCCCCAACCTGGAAACAACACAAATGTCCAACAACAGGTGAGTTGATAGACAGGTTGTAAAAATATCCTTAAAATGGCCCTAGCCGGTTTGGCTCACTGGATAGAGCATCGGCCTGGAGACTGAAGGGTCCCAGGTTCGATTCCGGTCAAGGGCATGTACCTTGGTTGCAGGAACATCCCCAGTAGGGAGTGTGCGGGAGGCTGATCGATGCTTCTCTCTCATCGATGTTTCTAACTCTCTATCCCTCTCCCTTCCTCTCTGTAAAAAAGCAATAAAATATATTTTTAAAAAAATATCCTTAAAATGGACAATACTCAGCAATACAAACAAGGAACTATTGCTACACCCAACAAGTTGGACAGACGGCAAAGGCATTATGCCAGAAAGAAGCCAGTCTCAGAGAATACAGACAGAGTAATTCCATTCATGTAACATCTGGGCAAAACTGTAAAGATAGAGAACAGAAAGTGACACCCTGGAAACCTCATATACCAGTCCATTTGCGAAGTTAAATAAAATTCCCTCTGCTTTTGCAGGGTATTCTTCACTGCATAATTTATACTATGGATGTATTTGCTAGGCAGAATTGAGAAAATTAAGCCAAAAGAGATACATGAGTCAAAACTGTTGAAATGTGCAGCATGTGAGTGTTTGAGGCAGGAGTCAGGGCTGCAGGACGGTGAGTCCTCCCTCAGCTGTTCTCTGACTGCATTGTGCCTGGTGCTTGTACACAGTGAGCATTTGCTCTCATCTTGCCTGCACCTCCCTGAGGGGTGAGCCCTTGGTGGGCCCCACTGGTGCTCTGATTACTCAGACCCAATTTAGAGGGCATCTTTTTTTGTTGTTGTTGAGTTGTAATTTTTTCTTTATTTTATTACTTTTTTTAAATAGTACGGAGAAACTTTATTTGAAAAGATTATTGGGGTGAGGGCCAGAGAGAGGCTTTTCCAATAGTGAGTCTTGAGACTGTTACAATAGAAAGACAAACATTAGTGTTTGTAAGTTCTGTGACCAGAGATATGCAAGTGTCTCCTTTCTATTGTATTTTTTAAAAAATATTTTTTTTCTTTATTGATTTAAGGTATTACATATGTGTCCTTATCGCCTCATTGCCCCTAGTTTCATGTTGCACTGGTTGTTAAATGAATTTCAGTTGCATCAACTGTGAATGAGGGGAGAGGCCAATGTGTAATTTGGCATCATAGAGGCAAAAAATTGGTTGGCACTTGCTAACTGATGCTGATCAAATGGTCTAAGAAAAGGTTGGGGTTCATTCGTCTTTTATCCATCCTCTCAAGCTAAATCTAAACTTTACAGAATTCCTGCTTTTTAACTACCCTAACAATGCCAACTAATGCCGATCAGAGCTGGCTTTTCTCTCTGCCTATCTTCTCTCTTTTGGCAACATTCCTTTGCCAGTTCAAGAACTTTGTTCCCACACACTTTCCTCAACTTTGCCCTTCCTGAGGTATCTTTACCTGCAAACATGTCTAACCTTTCTTATTCAATCAAAACTTTCCTATCTTGGGTCCCTTTTATCCATGATTTGCTGTGTGACCAAAGAAAACTGGTGATTTCAGTTTGGTAGTTGATCCTCTTCTTTGTTTTTCTTCTTTTTTAAAATCCTTACCTGAGGAAATGTTTTGTGTGTGTTGTCCTTTGTTTTTGAGAGAGAGAGAGAGAGAGAGAGAGAGAGAGAGAGAGAGAGAGAGATTACATGAGAAAGAAACATCAATCCATTGCCTCCTATATGCACCCTGATCAGGGATCAAATCAGCAACCTGGGTATGTGTCCTGACCTGGAATCCAACCCGACACCTTTTGGTGTACTGTATGATGCTCCAACCAATTGAGCCACACTGGCCAAGGCTGGATCCTCTTATTTTGACAGGGACCTTTAATGCCTGTCACAGATGAATGAAAAATGTGGGAATTTTTCTCCATGTTTTAAGGGATGATTTTTATATAGCTTATCTTTGGCATCTGTCAAATAATACCACATCGATGTTTCAAATGCCAATCAATTCCTTTGCTGTGCAAAAGCTTTTTATTTTGAGGTAGTCCCATTTGTTTATTTTCTCTTTAGTTTCCATTGCCCTAGGAGCAGTATCAGTGAAGAAATCGCTTCAGCATATGTCTGTGATTTTGCTGCCTGCGGGTTCCTCTAGTATTTTTATGGTTTCCTGTCTTATGTAATAGCCATTACAAATGGACTTAAAAGTCCTTTATCAATTTTGAGTTTATTTTTGTGTGTGGTATAAGTTGGTGATCTAGTTTAATTTTTTTGCATGTATCTGTCCAATTTTCCCAACACCATTTATTGAAGAGGCTGTCCTGACTCCATTGTATGTTCATGCCTCCTTTGTCGAATATTAATTGAGCATAGTGGTTTGGGTCAATTTCTGGGTTCTCTATTCTATTCTATTCCATTGGTGTATATGTCTGTTCTTGTGCCAGTACCATGCAGTTTTGAGAACAGTGGCGTTGTAATACATCTTGATATCTGGTATTGAGATCCCACCTACTTTGTTCTT
>NW_005354379.1:20777-27487 GCF_000412655.1 Myotis brandtii
CCATTGAGTATGATGTTGGCTGTGGGTTGGTCATATATGGCTTTTATTATGTTGAGGTATGATCCTTCTATTCCCACCTTGCTGAGAGTTTTTATTAAGAAAGGGTGTTGGATTTTGTCAAGTGCTTTTTATGAGTCAATTGATATGACTATATGATTTTTATCTCTTAATTTGTTAATGTGATGTAAAACATCTTTTGATTTGTGGACATTGTACCTTCCTTGCATCCCAGGGATAAATCCTACTTGGTCATGGTGTATGATCTTTCTGATGTACTGCTTGATCTGATTGGCTAGGATTTTGTTGAGGATTTTGGCATATATGTACATGAGAGATATTGGCCTGTACTTCTCTTTTTTTGTGATGTCTTTATATGGTTTTGGTATGCGGACATTGTACCTTCCTTGCATCCCAGGGATAAATCCTACTTGGTCATGGTGTATGATCTTTCTGATGTACTGCTTGATCTGATTGGCTAGGATTTTGTTGAGGATTTTGGCATATATGTACATGAGAGATATTGGCCTGTACTTCTCTTTTTTTGTGATGTCTTTATATGGTTTTGGTATTAGGGTGATGCTGGCTTCATAGAAATTTTTCTTCCTTTTGAAATTTTCGAACTAGTTTGAGGAGGATAGGCTTCAGTTCTTCTTTGCATGTTTAGTAAAACTCCCTTGTGAAGCCGTCTGGGCCCAGGCTTTTGTTTGCTGGAAGCTTTTTGATGACCGCTTCAATTTCTTCCATAGTTATTGGCCTATTGAGATTTTTAGAATCTTCCTGATTGAGTTTTGGAAGGTTGTATTTTTCTAGGAATATGTCCATTTCCTCCAGGTTGTCTAGTTTGGTAGAATAGATTTGTCCTTGTATTTTTAACAATCCCTTGTATTTCTGTGGGGTCTGTTGTTATTTCACCTCTTTCATTTCTGATTTTGTTTATTTGGGTCCTCTCTCTTTGCTTCTTGGTGAGCCTGGCTAGAGGTTCATCAATCTTGTTTATCCTTTCAAAGAACTAGCTCTTGGTTTTATTGATCTTTTTGTTTTTGTTGTTGTTTTGTTTTGTTTTGGTCTCTATGTCATTTATTTCCACTCTAATCTTTAATATTTCACTCCTTCTATTTACTCTCATTTATTTCTTTTTGCTCTCTTTCTAATTATTAAAGTTATAGGGTTAGATAACTTACTATAAGCCTGTAGTGCTATGAACTTCCCTCTCAGGATTGCTTTCACTGTGTCCCATAGATTTTGGACCATTCTGGGGAGGAGCCCGCTCTGCCTCTTCCCTGGCTTATCTGCTATTTATTCCCTGGTTTGGGACACCTGGGGGACAGGGAGGTCTCCTGCTGGGAGGCGCCTGGCCGATCAGGCCTGGAGCCAAGAATGTCATACTCATAGATGTCATACCGCTAGCTGCCATTAGCAAACAAGTCAGTATTAACCCACGTGGATTCTGACAATACACTTAGTATTGTCACCCACTGGTGGATACGTTAGCTGTTCGCAGTTTGGGACTGGAACGAATGAGGCTTCTCTGAACATTCCTGTACGTGTCCTTTTGATGAACTCATGTGTATATCTCCTCAGAGGGAGTTACCAGTTCACAGGGTGGCCATATGTTTACTTTCACAGATAAAACATGGTTCTGAAATGGTTAGACCCCCAGAGGGTCCCCGTTGCTGCACACCTTGCTGACACATGGCGCTGCCGCCTTTAAACTGTAGCCGTTCTCATGGGTGAGTGGCTGTATCTCCTCCATTTCTCTGATGATTGCTGTGCTCCTTGTTTTGTTTGTTGTTAATCCTCACTCAGGGATGTGTTTTCCATTGATTTTTAGAGAGAGGAAGGGAGGGGGAGTGACAGAGAGAAACATCGATGTGAGAGAGACACATCCATTGGTTGTGAGCCTGCAACCAAGGTACACGCCCTTGAATGAATTAAACCCAGAACCCTTCAGTCCCAGGGCCAGATGTCTAACCACGGAACAACCAGCTAGAGCTGTTGTGCTCCTTTTCATCTGCCCATTAACTGTTTAGATATCCTCTCATTTGAAGTGTCTGTTCTTTTCCTATTTTTTTAAAAAAATGATTGTTGGTTGCCGGGGCTGACTGTCAGACCCTGAACGATGGATGAGTGCTTACTCTGATATACGTTTCTGAGAAAAAGAAGCTAAGAGGCTAGTTGGCATAAGGAGCTTAAAAAGCCTCGTTTGCCTGCCTCCTTAGGTTTTTATTGTAACAACAGCTTCAACTAAAATTAACCTCTCGATACAATCAGCAGGGTAAGCATCCTTGAGAAAGCACATGCATCCTTTAAGCAAGGACAGGTCTAAGTAAACACTCAGGGGCTCAGACTTGTTTGGAAGAGTCAAGGCAGGGGCAGGCGCCTTCAGCCAACTCCTGTCCCATGCTTCCCCACATCCCCTGCCCCCACCCCCTTTTTGTTTTGCTGGCTGTAGTAGTCAGAGGGAGGCAGCAAACTTTCTGCTTTGGAAGGTCTGGGTCTTCGAAGCATGTTTACTGTTCCAGTTCTGATTTTGTGGACTCTAAGAAAAACAAAGAGAATTACAATGGCAGTAATGGTTAGTCTAATTAAGAAGATAGGGTGCTTACAAGCATTAAATATTGCCTTCTAGCAAGGTGTAGGGGACAGGATTATAAAGGGGGAGGGGTTAGCGTGAGGAATATAGCTATGTGCAGGCCTGGGGTCTGTAGACTTCAGCTATTGTCAGGTGATGAGATGATGTTGACGAGATGATGTTGATTCCTGGTGGGCAGGTCTCGCCATGCTTATCGGTTCTGCTTGCTGTATTCACAGTTGAGTCACCTCCCTAATTACTTTGCACAGGGCTTGAAAAGAAAACTTTAAGAAAAACTTAACCTCCTATTCACATATGAGAAACTTAACCCCTTATTTACATAAGTATATGTGTTCTAAGATTTAAAATAATATGATTATTTTTCAGATTAATTTAGGTACTCTATCAGATTTATTATTCAGTATACTTATCGTTCCTTTTAAGATTTCTCTTTATAAACCTTATATGACCTTTTCTTACAACTTTTATAATTATTCTTAAGTATCCCTACTCTAATTTCCTTTCTTTTTTCTTGTTATTTCTTTTTTATATATTTTATTGATTTTTTACAGAGAGGAAGGGAGAGGGATAGAGAGTTAGAAACATCAATAACAGAGAAACATCGATCAGCTGCCTCCTGCACACCCACCACTGGGGATGTGCCTGCAACCAAGGTACATGCCCTTGGACTGGAATTAGACCTGGGACCTTTCAGTCCGAAGACCAAAGCTCTATCCACTGAGCCAAACCAGTCAGGGCTAATTTCCTTTCTTTCTGTTATAGTCCTTTGTTTATATCCCTTCTCACAATTTTTATTTTCTCAATTCTAGTTCTTCTTTACTTGTACAGACCCTCTGTAACTTATACATACCTTGTACAACTTATACATGCCTTCTGTAACTTATACACACCCTTTCAGTTTGTCTACTTTCTTTTAGGAGGGGTAGGGGCACTTCTCGTGTGAATATGTTGCATTTCCTCATGAAAATTTTTCATGGAGCTCAGTTTTCAAGATTCAGCTTCTGCACAGAGTTTGACCAGAGGTTCTGAGGCCAGAAAGAGCTGGCTTTGAAGCCCAGCTCTGCCACTCGCTTTCTGGGGTATCTCAAGAAACATCATCATTCTGGGCTTCATTTAGTTCCCTCTCCCATAAAATGGAGTCATGGCAGCTTTTACCTAGGAGGAAGTGCTGCAGGAGCTCGGGGCCACCCCACGGGCAGCCCTCAATGCGTATTTGTGTGGAAAGTTGTTAACCTCAAGATTCAGAAGAAACATTAATAGCCACATACTTTGTGGTCAAATGCAGGCTCTGTTAGTCACTTGCTATGTGCACTTGAGCAACTCACTAAACCTGTTTACTTATCTATAAAGTGCCTGCTTTGAATGTTTAGGGTATGATGACATCTGATTAGACGGCTCAGTTCGCAGGAACTGTTAACCGGAGTTGGGAATCACCCTGAGGTACACATGGAGAGATCTGCGGCATGAGAAAAAGGGGATCATCATTAGAGAGATCCCCATGAGAAAACTGCATTCCAGACAAAAGAAAGGTCTTGCACAAGGTCACACTCTGGTTTTTCCTTTGTCTCTATACCTTCTATTACACGAAAACTACAAATTCCTTCTAATTAGTTCTGATTAAAGGTTAGTTCTACACAGGTTCCTTTATTCCTAGCTTTAGAGTAGTTGGAGTGGTGAGATGTATGTCTCAGAGACTATTTCTCCTTTAGTTGGCCTGTCATCCTTGCTCTGCTCATGTCTGTCTAACTGCCTACTATATCCCCTTCAAGGATCTTGGCTCTGAATTCTTTTAGGGAAAGGGGGCGCCATATTTTTTCTGTAGCTGCTTTGTGCTGAGGAGGGTTGAAGGTTTCTCTCAGAGCCAAGAGATCCTTGCTCTCTGTCAGAGGGACGATGAGGCCTGGGCACAGAAGGAGATGGCAATGGTGCCGAGAGGTGATATTCCCTAGGTGTAAGTAGGGCTTGTAATCTGGTGGAGACAAGCTGTGTTATAAAATTTAGTATTATTGGGCAAAAGTTAGAACAGTTTCTAATAATTTCCTGTTGAAACTATTTTTCTCCCTAAAATTACCCTCATTTTTATTGAAGATGAATTTACTTACTGCATTAAGTCTAGTTATAATTTGGTCTGATTGTTTGCATAAATACAACAAGAATAACCATTGATCACATCGGCCAGTTTTTTCTTTTTTAAAAAAGTATGCTTTGCTGGAATCTCATGAGAAAGTTTATTCCCAGGGAGAAGAAAACAAGTCACACAGTTGCCATCAGGCTTTGCCTGCAATACCTTTGGAGTTGGGGTGCAGTTCTTTTTTTTTCTTTTTTAAAATATATTTTATTGATTTTTTACAGAGAGGAAGGGAGAGGGAAAGAGAGTTAGAAACATCCATGAGAGAGAAACATCGACCAGCTGCCTTCTGTACACCCCCGAATGGGGATGTTCACGCAACCTAGGTACATGCCCTTGACCGGAATCGAACCTGGGACCTTTCAGTCCACAGGCCGACGCTCTATCCACTGAGCCAAACCGGTTAGGGCTGGGGTGCATTTCTTAAGTTGAGCTCTCTATAGGTGTCTCAAGGTTTCTTTCATGCCATCTCTCAGGAAAGCAACCTTCGTTCCTTACCTGGAAAGACTGCCATGAACCACGTGACCAAGCAAGGTACCAGGCTATTTATCCAAGGAGCTTATGGGCCTCAAAGTCAATCTTCATTCCTTAGAGCTTTCTGGTGACATCCAGAGTCCTGGCATATCTCTCAGACATGATATTCCAGTAAAGTTTTGCTTAATAAAACTATAATTGGAAACTGACTTATGTCCTGAAGAAATCAGATACTTGTTGGATTCATGCAAACAAACACATTGCCATGAGAACAATAATTATTAAAACTAGAATTATTTTTAGTTTAATTAGTCCTATAATTAAATTCTTTTTCTTCTGATTGTTCTTGCTATTATTTCTATAAATCCAGATACTTTGTAGAGTAATATAAATGACATGGAATCTTGTCCTTTTCATAAAACACAATATTTCACAATATTATAACTTATAACAATTAGTTATAAATGAAAGCATATTAGAATCTATTTAACATGCATATATAAGTAGAATATAATTATTATTTCCTTATTTGACAGAGCTTCCCATATACCTTAAATATAAAATTTTCCTTCATAAAGAGAGAAAGCAAATCTTAAAATTCAAACCCTGGGAAGGTAGTCAAATATATTATATTATTATGTATTATTATTATTATTATTAAACAGTATTAAGTAATCTATTCATTTAAAGTAATCAACTTCCTGATTAACATAACATAATTATTTCAATAATATATATAAAACCTTTGCTTCCTAAGCAAATACAGAAAAAACCTTTTATTCCTTACTTTCAGAAATAGGCTTATTTTTCTAATGGAAAATCTAACACATTCCTAAGCAGCATAGCAGAGATAGTGAATTCCTTAGCTGAGAAACAATTCCCTTGAACTTGGAAATCTCAAGCGGGCTCCAGTGACTTATTGCGCAGTTATTTTAATTTTCTTACTCTTAGTTTTCAAGGGTTCCATCGCGTTTCGTTGCATTCCTTGGTCCTTACACGGGGCACCACTGTGCTGGGGCTGACTGGCAGTCCCTTGAGAAGCAGATGAATAGATTGCTCTGATAAACGTTTCTGTGAAAAAGAGGGCTAAGGGACTGTTTTACTTTAGAAGTAAAAAGCAGTCCTGTTTGCCTGCATTCTTAGGCTTTTATTGTCACAACAGCTTGAACTAAAATTAACCTATAGATACAATCAGCAGGGAAAGTATCCTTGAGAAAGTATATGCTTCTACAAGGGCGGGCCTTTAAAGACTAAACATAGAGATTATAGCAAAACACCGGGGGATCGGACTTGTTTGGAAAAGTCGAGGAAGGGGCTGCTGCCTTTGGCAAGGTCCCCTCAGAGGCCCCCGACCTTTCAGAGAATCCTCTTACAGACATTCCAACCAAGTCTCGTGCTTCCCCACACAGCCCTAGCTGGTTTTTCTCAGTGATTAGAGCAGTGGTTCTCAACCTTGGCTGCACATTAGAATCACCTGGGAACCTTTTTAAAATCCTGATTTCTGGGCCTCACCCT
>NW_005354379.1:28847-38348 GCF_000412655.1 Myotis brandtii
TTTTTTTTACATACCTGTTACTATCACAAGGGGGCAGTATTCACATCAACCACAGCTGAATATAAAAAGACCGATCAGCATCCAGATTAAGTTCCCATGGTACAGATTTTTTTTTTTTGCAGTAGTTGATGATTTTACAGTACATGATTTTACATTTACCCAGGAATTATAATTCATGAAGTGTCGTTTTACCTCCAATACTGCTGCTTTCAACACAGCAGCTGCTTTCTACACAGCAGCTGCTTTCTACACAGGTGTGACTGGTCCACATAAGTACATTATGGCACCAACCCTGTCACATACACCTGTATTTGTACGGGGTGTATGTGATGGGGTTGGTGCGATGATGTCATCACACTGGGTACTCTTATGTGGGCCTATCTGCATGTGGGTGGACCCGCCTGGAGACGGATAGAGGAGCGGTGTCTCGGTTCCTCAGACCATCGAAAATATGTGTTTTCCGATGGTCTTAGGCAACCCCTGTGAAAGAGTCATTCGACCCCCAAAGGGGTCACAACCCACAGGTTGAGAACAGCTGATTTAAAGTAATCAACTTTCTGATTAACATAACATAATTATTTTAATAATATATATAAAACCTTTGCTTCCTAGGCAAATATAAAAATTACTTTCAGAAGTAGGCTTATTTTTTCCAATGGAAAACATATTCACATTCATTAGAAGCATAACAGACATAGTGAATTCCTTAGCTGAGAAACAATTTCCTCAAACTTGGAAATCCCAAGTGGGTTCCAATGACTTACTATGCAGTTACATTCATTTTCTTACTCTTAGTTTTCGAGGGGGTCCATCGTGTTTCATTGCATTCCCAGTTCCTTCTACACGGGGCACCACTTTGCCAGTGCTGACTGGCAGACACTGAACGACAGGTGGATACTTACTCTGACAATGTTTCTGTGAAAGAGAAGCTAAGGGGCTAGTTGGCATAAGGAGCCAAAAAAGCCTCATTTGCCTGCCTCCTTAGGTTTTTATTGTAACAACAGCTTGAACTAAAATTAACCTCTCGATACAATCAGTAGGTTAAGCATCCTTGAGAAAGAACATGGGTCCTTTAAGCAAGGACAGGTCTAAGTAAATACTCGGAGGCTCAGACTTGTTTGGAAAAGTCAAGGCAGGGGCAGGCGCCTTCAGCCAACTCCTGTCCCATGCTTCCCTACAGTTGGTCTTTTTCTTATTGGTTCTATGCTCTGGATGTGGTATTTCCTTGTCCCTAGCTCCTCTCTCCTCCTTTTTATAATACAGTTTGTGTCTTGCCTGTTCACACTCTTCATGCTGATTTGTTTTGATGAACAGAAGGTCTTAATTTTAATAAAGTTCAATTTATCAATTATTCATTAGTTTTTTGATGGTTAGTGCATTTTTGTCCTTTACGGGATTTTTTGTTGAATCCCAAATCCAAGTGTTTTTCTGGGAGATTCCTGGTCTCACCATTCACATTGGTCCTATAATCCATTTAAACCTCATTTTTGTATTTGGTGTGAGGTAGTCATTTCCCACATGGATATTTCACCCCATACAATTCAGAACCCACATTTGAGCTCTCTGTCTTGTGCCATTGATTATTTGTCTGTCGTTAAAGCAATATCATATTATTTTATTACTATTATCTTACACATAATCATTATTCTCTGAAAGAAATTTGTTTTGGTTATTCTAGGTCCTTCGCCAACGTTCAGCAAGGAAATTTGTAGCAAAAATAAAGAAAACCTGTTGGGTGTTTGAGTTTGATTGCAATGAATCGCTATGTCTATTAGGGAGAATTTACACCTTAAGAATATTGAGAAATCCAATCCAGGACCATGGAAGAGGTCTGAATTTATTTCTATATTCTTTAATATATTTCAGCAATGCTTGGAAGTTGACAGTGTGATGATCTTGCACACTTGTATGAGATTTACTCATGGTATTTGGTCTTCCTGACCCTTCATTATCAAATTGGATCTGGTTCACCTCCACTTCCTCCTGGATACAGCTGCTGCTGATGTCAATAAACAGAGAGCATCTGCTCTGGCAGGGCCTTGAGCTGGTCGCAGAGTGCATTGCTGCCAACCAGGCAAACGGTTTAGTCTAGGGCAGGGGACAGACATGAAAGGGGTAAATACTGGACTCTTTTTTAAAGTGCATATAAAGGGACCCAAAGGGAGTTGGTAACAAA
The DNA here is from genome assembly GCF_000412655.1 of Myotis brandtii. Classification (NCBI taxonomy): domain Eukaryota; kingdom Metazoa; phylum Chordata; class Mammalia; order Chiroptera; family Vespertilionidae; genus Myotis; species Myotis brandtii. The sequence continues at coordinate 31,024 of NW_005354379.1, forward strand.
GAGACTTGACATAATCTGAGGAGTGAGTGAGTGAGTGAGTGAGTGCCCCGAGGAAGTGGTTTTTGGATTGACACCTGGCAGATGAGGTGAACTATGGTGATCCATAGTTCATGGCATAAATGATGTGTGTGTGTGTGTGTGTGTGTGTGTGTGTGTGTGTATTATAAATGTCCTTTTGAAAAGGGAAAAGGGAGGCTTTAGTGGTAGTTGTGGGGCATCTGTGATGATGCCAATGAACTTAAAAAATTTAGTAAGTGCCCAATCACCTCATACAATTCAGGACCCACACTTTTAGTGGTGGTAGTTGTGCATCTGTGATGATGCCAATGAACTTAAAAAATTTAGTAAGTGCCCAATCACCTCATACAATTAAGGACCCACACTTGGTTGTCTGAAGTTCCTGCTCCAGGCTGCTGTGAGCACACTGAATGTAAGCAGGCAGGAGTCTTTGTGCGGGCCTGAGTGATGGGATGTGACATGTGCATCAGTTGGTAATTCCTGATACAAGTGTTTCAAATTCCTCTTCACATGCAACCCAAATCCAGACCCAGTTACAAACCACAGCTCCACTTTGATGAGTTCTTCCCTCAGCGTTGGGGCATGTGGTGCCTCTCTTGCCCCTCTAGACTCCTAAGCCTGAGTCCACTACCTCCCCCTGCCACACCTCAGGGTGGAAGGGGACTGAGGCAAGTAATGAAAAGTTTTCCTTATTATTTCCAGAATTAAGTCTGAAGGTCTTTAGGATTTGGAGACTGATTTTTCAACATTGTTAATGAATCCTTCTTACTACATAAGTGAAAAGTACAAAATTCTCGTGTTCACATGTACTTTTGGTCATTTGGACCAAACCTGATCAAAATCTTCATATGTCCCTGAATTCACTATGTACCCGTACTTCATTTTCCAGGAGAGAAATCAGGCTTCAGAGGAAGAATTTGTGTGATCACAGGAGGGTGATTGCAGGTGTGGGCAGGTCAAAGGGCTCAGAAACGTGGGTCCTACCACATCACGGCCCAGCGGGGAGTCTGATGCAAGGAACATGCTGGAAAATAGCAAGTTGAACAAGTACAATCAGCCAGCTCCTGTGGCTGTGCTGGATCTGAAAACAATCCAACCTCAAGGGAAGAACTTGCTTCCACAGGCTTTCCAGTCCCGAGCGGACACTTTTGTCCCTGGACGTTGACCAGGCCTGGAGTGGATAAACCTAGGGTCCACCAGTAATGGGTGGGTTCTTGACTGCATGCAGGAACGATTTCACAACACAAGGTAATCGTGAGACTGTCTATCAAAGTTGTGGATAGTGAAACAAAGTAAGGACTTAGGATAGATGAAGCAACAGGAGAGCCAAGGCCGGCTGCTTGTGGTCACTAGAACCGTTCTCAGCAAGAAGTGGGACAAAGTGGGGCTGCTTGGGTTCACTGGACAAGTTCTCAGGAAGAAGTGGACCTAGGCGGGGCTGCTTGGGTTTCACTAGAAAAGTTATCAGGAAGAAGTGGGCCAAGGTCAGGCTGCCTTTAATTCACTAGAAAATCAGAGAAAGGTGGGGCTGGAGACAGGTTTACAGGGGTCACTTAGAGTTTAGGTGATACACACTCTGGGGGAAGGAGAGAGGAGAGGGTAAGGCATGGACCTGCTCCCAGGAAGGAGAGGGCTCATGCTGGGTCCTTTGTTTTGAGGGTTTTTAAAGGCTGGGAGTTTAGGGGAGGTCTTAGGGGTGATCTCAATAGAATGTTCTTTTTTTATTGCTAAAAGTATTACAAAGGGTATTGCATATGTGTCCTTTTTTTCTCCCCCCCCTGCCCTTGACAATCCCCAATAGAATATTCTTGAGTTTTCCATGTGTTTCCTTTCAGGGTCATGGTCTCCCCTGATTGGTTGGCACCAGTCATCGCAGCTGGTCCTTGTGCGGCCCTCTGGGTTTTGCTGCTTTTCCGAGCCTGGAGCTCAAATACAACAGAGGCCTAGATATCATCTCTAGGGAGGTGACCTTCTGCAACTGGCTGTAAATTGCTCGGCTAGTTTGTTCAGCTGTCTGTCTCAGTTTTCCCATGCCACTTGCCAAAGAATTTTCCTAGCTTCTTCCTATTATGTCTCATTCTGACAAATGTTTCTTCCCCAAACTTAGATCAACAACACATCCCAACAAATAAAGATAATTTTTCATCAAAGGTCTCACCATTACTAATGACTTAGACCTACCTGCCAGGAGGACTTTCTCAAATATTAAAAGAAAATATTCCTACCTGGACTGCTTCTCCTGTGGGACTTTCCTGCCTCTGACCATGTTGGGGGATGGGAAGGGCCTGGCCCAGGAGTCAGGAGTCTGTTCAGTAATGAATTTGTCTATGACCTGGCTGTGCTACATTGTAGAACTCGCTATCTTTCTTTATTGAAGAGTAATTTTCCTTCTTTCCTTCCTTTTTCCCTATCTCCTTTCCTTCCCTTCTTTTTCTTTAATTACTTATTATGGGAAATTTCCATTTCAAACTTACCCAAATGTAGAGACAATAGTCCAATAGGTCCTCATGTACTCATCAGCTTTAACAGCTATCTTCATATAACCCATCTTTGCCAGAGACCAATTCCAGCATGACAGCAGGGCTGAATCTGGGAGTGGCTGATGGCATTTCCCCAAACCTGAAAAGGGATAATTGCTTGGCTGCCAGACAGATAAAGGGCATCTTAATCTACATGTTATTGCCTCCTACTGGCCAAACACCTGAACAGCGGTAGGCTAATTCCCCCATTCTGACAATGCTTGTGTATACCCTTTGAAGTGTATTATCTCTGCCTCGCCTCAGGACAAATTGTGTTAATAAAAAGCATGGGGTCCTGGGATGAGGAGACCTTAGACCTTAGATGTTAAGACCTTAGAACTTAGAACTTAGCTCTTTTAGCTAAGCTCCTCTGACCCCCAAATGCCTTTAAAAATTATGTTTTGTCTCTTAACTCTTTATTAATCTATGCACAGCCTTCTCCAGATTCCTGAACCCCTCTAGATGCTGGGACAAGAACCCCAACACATCTTGTTTATCCATACCTGTACTCACCTCACCCCTGGCTTCTTCTTTTTTTTTTAATCCTCACCCAAGGATATGTGTATTGATTTTTTAGAGAGAGGGGAAAGACGAGAGAGAGAGAGAGAGAGAGAGAGAGAGAGAGAGATGGGTTGCTTCCTATATGCGCCCAGACTGGTGATCAAATCCAAAACCCAGGTATGTATTCAGACTGGGAATCAAACCAACCTGCAACTTTATTTTTCAGCGTACAGGACAATGCTTTGACCAACTGAGCCACTGGGCTAGAGCACCCCTGGCTTCTTCTGAAGCAAATCCCTAAACATCAGTAAATTTATCTGTAAATATATCAGAATTACTTAACTTACTTATTGCTGTTGTCTAGTTGCTAGAAACAGTAATGAGTCTGTGAGATTATAATTTTGTAGGTTGACATTTTGGGCTGGGATCAGCTGAACGGTTCTTCTGTAGATTTTGTCTGTTCTCTCATGTGGGTGCAGTAAGCTGGTGACTTCTTTAGGGTTGGACAGTCCCTGATGGCCTCACTCACATGTCTGACAGTTGACCAAGGAGCCTTAGTTGTCCACCTGGCCTCTCCAGCAGGTTTGCTTGGGCTTGCTCCCAAGGTGGCAGTATTCCATGAGTTCCCTGTGGCAAGAGAAGCCCAATTGGGAATCTTTTAACTAAAAAAATTTTTTTAACTTTACTTTTATTGTTGACATCTGTTCACACAGATGTCCCCATACCCCCCCCCCCTTTACATACCTGAACCCAACCCCTGGCCTCCCTTACCTCTCGCCATCACCACACTGTTGTCTGTGTCTATGGGTTATGCATCTATGTTCTTTGGCTAATCCCTTCACCTTCTTTCATCTACTCCTTCAGGTAAGTGTCAGTCTGTTCCATGTATCCATGCCTCTGTTTCTATTTTGTTCATCAATTTATTTTGTTCATTACATTCCACTTGGAAATATTAATGTTGAAAAACATTCTGATTTAACTTGTGTTTTATTGTTTTATTTAACTTTTTTAAATGACTCTAAAATGTGTCATTAATTGGGTATGTTGTAATTTATTGAATAGGTCATCATGATTAAAACATTTTTAGTCGAGTGTTATTATTATAAATAATTTTTCGTCTTAAATGTCCAATCTTGATTGATGTATGTTGGAAGTTGACCAAGAGGGTGAAACACAAAGGCTAAAACACTGTTAGCATTAGCAGAGCCAAGGGACCTACTGTGAAAAGGAAATGGCACAAAGACTTTCTTTCTACCTCCAGGGTTGCTGAGGATCAATTTCTATGATCTCCCAGGACCTCTGGAAGGGAGTCCTTATCTCCAGCATCACCAATACTTTGCCATTGTTCAAGTCAGAAAAATGTGTACCTTTTGGGTGGGTTCTGCTCTGAGGGATAAATACTTGGTGAGGGGCACGTAGGCTGGATTATTGACCCACTCACCCATCATTCCATCACCCTTATTCATGCGTTTTTCCTGCTAATCCTTCCTCACCCACAACTTCCTCACTGAGTTTCTATTGCATCACAACACATCCTTTTCAAGGACATAGTTGTGATTGATTGTACTTATGATACCCGACACCTTCTCACCTGCTGGCAATCTTTCTAGAAGAGACTTAGAAACTGAAAGGAAGCCAGAGGGCGGGGCTTCCAGAAATCATTTATAACCTGCCACTTGCAGAGCTCACACACACAACCAGACACAATTTGGTAGAGCTTCCCAGCAGAAGGCACAACAATGGCAACGAAACCGGTGAGTTGAGAAGGCACAGCCTTCAATGATCCCAGGTCCCATAAGAAAGAGGAAGAGTCTGAGATTTTCTGAGATGAAAATATTGGGAATGTTTTACTGGGGCTTGTGAATACATGGAAGAGAGAGGATGGGCCAGTGTAGCTACTGTCAGCATTTGGTGGTATCTGACTGAGGGTGAACTCTATTGAGACACTGTGACTTTGTGTGGGAAATGACAGCTGACTGGGATGAGGGAGTGTGTGCATGGGTGCAAGGGGTGAGACTGCACATTTGTCTTCATGCCTCTGAGTATGTGTGTGTGAGTGCAGCTGGGGCAGTGGTTGAACAGCTGTGCATGTCATCATGAGTAGTAGTTTCTTTGTGTAACTGTGTGTGAATGATGACCTATGCCTTCATGTTGAACTATGAATATGTATGCAGCTGTGTCTGCTTGTGAGGGTTCTCCCCTACATGGTAGTGACTGTGTAAGCAGCTGTGGTTCTTTCCATGTGTATCATTGTGGCTCCTGGTGGGCAGAACTGGAGGTCTTGGGGAGAGTGGATTTCTCAGGACTCCTCCCTGAGCGTTAATGAGAGCAGAATGAGCCAGTCCTCAGATGCCTCTTCTCAAGGAGGCTGGGGGAAGGTGAACTCTGACTGTGGGGCACAGGAGCTCCTGTCTGAATCAGCACACAGTGACCCCTGCTCCTGCCTCAGGTCTCCTCCCCCAGCCAGTCCTTCCTTTGTCCTAACAAAAAACAGTAAGCAGATCCTGGCTCTCTGGGGAAGGTGGTCGGGAGAATTGGTTTCAGAGAATGAATCACCTGACGATGGAAGGAACAAAACCGGCCTCAGTCCAGACAAAGCTTACAGTCGATATCAGGGCACAACCTGTAGATTCTATCTAATTCCTTTCCTGTCTCCCACCCTGTGTGCAGGTACTGACTGTCCTCAGCAACTTATACACATTCCAGAAAGGTCACCATTGCCCCTTGGAAATTCTGATGCATATACATGCCACACACAGGAGTCTCCTTTTCCATTATTTCCCTCTCCCTTTAAACAACTATCTTATATTGGAGTGGATTTTTATATTTTATACTTTTATCTTCTAAAGCCTTATCTTCAGATAAAAACCGATGGGAGGGTCGTATCCCAGAAAGGGCCCTCGCCTTCTGCTAAGTCACCCCTGTCAGACCCTATACCTGCCAGTGACCATGCTGAAGGTTTTACATCTATTAGCTCAGCTATTCCTTAGACATCCTAGGAAATAGGAATTTTATAATCCTTCTTGTCCTGAGAAATCAGAGGCAGGGAGCATTCAAGTAATGGAACTCAGTTCTCATTGGTCGTAAGAGGCAGAATCAGCATTAGCATCTAGGCCACATGGCTTTTGAAATCTTGCTGTGAACTTCCACCTTCTCATTTCTTCAAAGACACAGGGACCTGCCTGTGATGAGGTGGGAAGAAGAGGGTCCTCAGAGTATGTCCTTTGATGTATAACCCGCTTTGCCACTGGGAACTGTTATAGGATGGGAAACCACACCTGGCCTTGCCCCTCTCAACCACTTTTGTCTCCCATGGCAGGTCCCATATACAACAAATCTATCCTTGCCTGTTAATTCTTCAGTGAAAATCAAAGGGAAGCCTGCTATGCCTTTCAAGTGAGTATCTATAGCCCATCGGGAGGAGAAGTGAGATTATTAGAGCTTTGGGGGTCACTTCATGCATGACTGAGGTTAAAGTTTGTAATTAGCATAATGGTAGCATAATGCAGTTGCAGTTCCTGGAGACCCATGTGGTGCCAGGCATTAAACCTACAGGTGCATGTCTGTGGGCAAGTAGTAAAGTCTGGGGGCTGGGGTCACTCAGGCATTGGGGCTGAGGTTTATTATCAAGGGACACAGTATTTCCAGGGCATGAAAAGTAGCCCCAGGCCAGTGACTGCTGCTCAGTGTGAGTCCTGGGCTAAGAGATGAGGCATCTCCCCAGCCTGGGCCGGACAAGCTGAAGCAGCCCCACAGGGACACGTACTGCAGTGTCACCCAGGAAGGCCTTCCTTCCCCCAGGAGGAGTTGGGAGGGTTTGTATGTGTATCTTGAATGTGGGCCCCCATGAGGAAGAGTCCTGCTCAACAGGCTGTGTGCTTTGCCTTCAGTATGAACCCAGTAATGCAGGTGGATTTCCACACTGGAACTGAAGTGGACTCAAACATCGCCTTCAGTTTCCGAGTGTGCTTTGGCAACTGTGTGGTGATGAACAGCCGTAAGAATGGGACCTGGGGTGAAGAAGTGAGATCCACTGATATGCTCTTTGAGGATGGCCAACCCTTTGACCTGGACATCTTGGTCCTGTCAGACCAGTACCGGGTGAGTGTGCCCAGGAACATCTACTACATGGGCTCCCAGGGCTCTCACAGGAGCACACGGCTCTCCCTGGCCTGGCCCCCAGAGTCACTTGTGGTTCATCTCCTGCCCCTCTCATCACACAGCACCCTCTGCTGGTACTGCCATGCTCAGGTCCTTTTCCAAATCTAAGCAGGTCAAGATCAGCAC
>NW_005354379.1:38638-42887 GCF_000412655.1 Myotis brandtii
TCTATCTGCTTTTATTTTTAAACAAATGATCTTATAAGTTTCTCTAGAAAGCACACATTGATGACTAGATTTTACTTGTTGTCAAAGAATGTGTGTTAGAGAACCTAACATCATGCTATTTGTGATGCCCCCACATCATTTAATGTTTGCATAATATTCCAATAGAAGCATTTTCAGAATCATTTAACTTGACCCTTATTCATGCACATTTAGGTGCTTTCCATATTTTGCTCTCATGAATGATGCTTCCTTCTACATCACATTTTTATCATTATCAACCTCTCTGTTCTTATAAGGGATGATAATTTCAGAGGAATTGCATAACTGGTTCAAAAAGTGTGTGCATTTTAAATTTTAAAAATTCAGATCTAAAAAGTTCACTTTTTCTCCATAGCCACACCCACAGAGTGTATGTTTAAACCTTCTATCATTGGAGAAGCAAAAAGATTTACTGTCCTATGTTTGAAGTGAGGCATTGTTCCATTTGCTTATAAGCTGAATAAAAATATTCTTATTTTTATCCTATGTACTATTCCTCCTCTATAGGAACATTCAAGTTTTGGCTCAGGTGTTAGAGCATTGGTCTGCACACTAGAGGGTCTTAGGTTCAATATCCATCAAGAACATGTATCTGGGTTGCAGGTTCAATCCCCAAACCCATTGGGGTGCATGCAGGAGGCAACCAATTGAGTCTCACATCTCTCTCTCTCTCTCTCTCTCTCTCTCTCTCCTCTCTCTCCACCTCCCCCTCTCTTCCACCCTCACTCTATAAAAAATAGGAAAAAATACTTTTATTTTTTACCTTTACCACTCCAAATCTGAGCTACTGGGTCATCAGGAGCAAATGGCAGTAAAGTTTAGCAGAGCTAAAACGAATGCACTCAATAAACACGTAATGGCCAATTAGCCTATGATACTCTGTACAAGAACCAGACTCACGATTCATGAAACAGTTCCTGGCCCAAGGGAAGCCCAGGCAAACATAGACAGTGCAACATAGAGTGCTAGCACCTCAGTGGAAGAGTGAGAGAAACAGAAAATAGGGTGAATAACTGTCTGAAATCGTCAGAAAAGGTCAGCTATAAAAAGAAGCATGTCTGTTGGGTTTTAGAGTGTGACTAGGAGTTACTGGTGGATGATGTGTGTATAGGGTAGAAAAGGAAAGGAAGACGGTAAGTTTGTTTGGTGGCATGCTATATTTCTGACATATATTCTCTTCCAGGTAACAGTAAATAGTACCCAATTCTACACTTTTCCCCATCGAATTGAACGAGCATCTGTGAGGATGCTGCGGGTGTGGAGAGATGTCTCCCTGACCTCGGTGACTACCCCTTAGAGAAGGATGTGACCAGACTCCCCGTTGTCAAGGAGATCCCTCCACCTAAGTGACTCTGTGGTTCCCAGAGCTCCCTAACAACATGTGTTCTCACCCGTCCCCCACATTTGGTCATTAAAACTCCTGAAAACAGAACAAGATTTGCTTCTTGCTTTAGAGGGAAAAGAGAGAGGAAAAAAAGAGTGTGTGGTTATCAGCAAGAAGGGTGTGAGAATATTGTCGGAGGCATCAGCGTATCAAAGTGGATAAACATTTCTCTGATACAAGGAGTGAGTATCAGGCTCATGAAATATCTGAGAAGACACTGAAACCATATTCTTATGATGTAGTGCTTAGGATATGTTAGAAACTCTGGAGCAAAATCCTTCCCCAATTTCAGAGAGCTAAACTAAGACTATAGGCGTCTCTCTGCACACATAGTGCTATAACTGGTGGTTTGGGAAGAAACTTTGTATGTTGAGGCAAATTGGGTGAAAAGTCTTAATTCTTCCTTTATGCTAAGGATGTTTAATATATATTGACACTGTGCCAGGTTTTGTGTAAGATGCACTGGGGAAAATGAAGAAAATGACAAGGCCAGCAGTTAAAATTTTTTATTAATCCTCACCTGAGGATATATTTTTATTGAGAGAGAGAGAGAGAGAGAGAGAGAGAAACATCAATAAAAGAGAAACATCAATGGGTTGCCTTCCATATGTGCCCTGACTGGGAGCCCAACCTGCAACCTTTTGGTGTACAGGATGATGTTCCAAGCAACTGAGCCTCCCAGCCAGGGTGCACTTAAAAAATTGTAATCCAAGGACTATTTGAAGAACGAAAAAAAATGCCCCAAAGATTTTTCTATTATTCAAACAATTTCAAAATTTTTCCAATTTATGTGGGCAGAAGCCTGGGGTATGTTTGATAATGAATTGTCACCATTTTAGACCAGGAAGGATAAAAATTGTTATTAAAACAAGAACAATGTATACGATTTGCCTGAAAGATTTTTCTATTATTCAACAATTGCAAGATTTTTTCAATTTATGTGGGGAGAAGCCTGGGGCATGTTTGATAATGAATTGTCACCATTTTAAACCAGGGAGGATAAAAATTGTTATTAAAAAAAGAACAATTTATATACCTGGGTGAAATGACCAGACTCTGGTTTTGATGTTGTCCCACTTAATCATTACAGAATGACAAACCTCCCCCAAATATATTGGGTTTAAAACAATAATTTATTATTATCTCTCTCAGTTTGGCAGGTTTACTGCACTCATCTGGGTAGTGTATCAGGTGGCCTTAATCTAATTGCGGTGGGAAGTGAGGTTTTCTGATGGAAGCTTTCCTCATGTCTGACACTTCACTTGGGCTGGCTGACGCAGCTGGGGGCTGGCTGGTTATGTCTCTCTTCACATGACCTTCATGGTTGCCTTAGACCTCTTCAAATCACAGAGGTCGCAGGGGTTTGGGATTTAATGAACGGTGACTGGCTTCTGCCACAGAAAACCCTTGAATAAGCTCAAGCAGAAGGTGCAAGGTGTAATGGGACCCAGCTCTAGAAGTCATACAGTGTCACTCCCATCACATCCTAATGTTCAAAGGTAAGCCAGAGAGACAGCCACAATCATGTGGAGAAGACTACACCAGGGCATGGGTATGTCACATGCTATTGTTCAAACGTGAGTGAGAGAGAGACGGCCATAATCATGTGGAGAAGACTACACCAGGGCGTGGGTATGTTGACTTGTGATTCAACTCGTGATTCATGGCAAGTCATCCTAGACTAGTACTGTTCCACCATCAGGCTTCATGACCAGTTATCCTAGAGTAGTACTGTTCTACCATCAGGCTCCAGAGACATTCACACTTCCCACTCTGACCACTCTCCAAGGAATTCCCAAGTGTAATAAATAACAGCAACAACTCAAGACAGAAGTTCAGGATTTCACCATTTAAACCAGGACCTGGGGCTCACGAAGTGAACTGAGTATAACTCCTCAGGTGCAGTTCTTTTCAATATGTGCACTAATGAGGCAAAATACCTCATACATGCCAAACCTACATGCTGAAACAGGCACAGAATAAATGCAATCCACATTTTCAGAGGCAGCAGTAGGGGATGTATAGCAGCTGCAGCTTCATATCACATATGACACCCAGTCAGGCTCATATCTACCCTTTTCTCTAGGACTGTTTTCTCTGTAGCGATTGAGTCCACCCTCCATTCTCAGCTTCTTTGAGTTCTTGCCAAGATGTCAGAACGACAACTCCAGGGCCTCTGATTGATCATCACCTTCTCAGCAAGTCAGAGAACCACTTAGGAGACACAAAGACGCTATTCCTAAAAACATACCAAGGCAGATTTAAGAAAGTGGAGAAGAGGGGTTCAATCAGGGGGAAAGGGGAACATCTGTAATACTTTCAACAACAAAGATAAAAAAATAAAACAGAGCCTGGTACATCAAACAAAGGAAAGTCTTCTGGAAATAGCCTCTTTGTCCACAAGGACTACCTCAGGCATCAATCATGTCATCTCTCACCATGACCACTGCCACAGGGTCTCCTTCAACTCCAACCTTACTAACTGGAATAATTCTTTCCTTAGCCTTCCTCCAACCTAACATCCAGAAGCCTTGAGGTGGCAACACATTGCTAATGGCACTCTTCAGGCCTTACTTCTGTGTAGAGAGCGCCCTGGGGAGCAACTGAGCCAAGGGTCCTCGGCTGAGTCCAGCAGCGTGGGCAAAGCCATGACCTGGATACATATCTCGCCAAAGGCAGGGATGTGGTCAGTCCTGACCTTTAGCTCAGGGGCCAGGGGGTGGGTGTAAGTTCAGCCAGATGCCAGGTGTGGATGCAATTATCAGGGTCCCATCAGGCCTGACGATTCTGAGAAGCCACAAGAAGGAAGAATTGCAGCTTGATCTT
>NW_005354380.1:0-898 GCF_000412655.1 Myotis brandtii
TAGAAGAAGACTCTTGGATGTACCTTGAACATTTCTAACAATTTTGCCAAATCATCCTCCAAAAAAGTTGCACCACTTTAAACTCCCACCAGCAACCATGGGTGTGCCCTCTGTCCTACTTTGATGCCAATATCATTGATTTCCCCCTAGAAGCTTCCCTCCCCTCAACTGCTTGGCACTTGAGCCAACCTCACTGTTCAGCCCGGAACTTGATTTCCCAAGATAGAATTATGGAGGAGAAAAAATAATTTTCCTCTTCCCTTCTGAGTTCTGAGAGGAGGCCCTTGTAATGAAAGACAGATTACCAAGAGAAAAACAAAAGTTCATTAATATGTGTACCTTGTGTATATGTGGGAGATCCCAGGGAAAAATGAATAACTCCCCAAGGTGGCTTTGAATCCAGATTTAAATACCTTCTTCCTAGGGAGAGGGGAGGGGAGATGTAGGCCTCTTAGAGGAGAGTAAATGATTTTTAGGAAAGATGAATCGGGGTGGGGGGAGATAGTTTGTAACAAAATTTGGGTGTGATGTCAACTTCTAGTCTCCTGTCCTGTGACAGGAGTCAGTCTTCACTGGCTGATGACACTTTTCCCATCGAGGGGACCTATGACATTTAAGCTCCTTTTGGGGGGTCTGATTTTAGGCAGATCAGGAAACTTCAGTGAAAGCTTCTCCTTGCATTTTCTGTTTTTCAAGCATCTTCAGCTCAAGATCATCAATATAACAACACGGCATATGTTGGGGTGGCATGTTCTCTGACCTCCAGAAGAAACCCAACTAAAGCTTGTTTCCTCTCTTAGGTGATTTGCCACAGTAGCGTTATTCGCTGGAGACAGTATTCTGACCAGACCTTCCTGGGAATGGTCATAACATACCCTGTGCTTGTAGAAAGGTGTGG
>NW_005354381.1:0-559 GCF_000412655.1 Myotis brandtii
CAATAGGTGTTTCTCTCCTTAGTGGAGTTCTGAATTCCTGGCCTGGCTCAGGGGCCTTATTCATAGTTAGAGTGACTCTAGAGCAGGGGTGGGCAAACTTTTTGACTCGAGGGCCACAATGGGTTCTTAAACTGGACCGGAGGGCCGGAACAAAAGCATGGATGGAGTGTTTGTGTGAACTAATATAAATTCAAAGTAAACATCATTACATAAAAGGGTACGGGTTTTTTTTTTTTTTTTTTAGTTTTATCCATTTCAAACGGGCCGGATCCGGCCCGACGGCTGCTCTATCTAGAGTGATCCTGTGGAAGCATCCAGCATCCCTGAAAACACCTGCCAGTACAGTCCTGGCAAACCTGGCCCGATTCTCTAAAACTTGCATGTGCACCCAGGTCAGCAGGAAGCACAGGGAGTGCCTCCAGAGAGTCCTGGCAGCAACGCACAGCTCCCTCTTGGAACTGACTTTTCCCTTCCAGACTAGTCTGATAAGCAAAGGTAATGGAAAAGTGAACCAATGCCCCCAAAATGTGGGTTATAGCCCCTGCCCGAGCCATTCACC
>NW_005354382.1:0-215 GCF_000412655.1 Myotis brandtii
GCAGCCCCTGGTCGGGCTCAGAGCAGGGTCGATTGGGAAGTTGGGGCGCCGCCCCCATCATGCACAGAGCAGGTGGATCGGGAGGTTGCGATGCCACCCTCAGTCACGCTCAGGGTAGGGCCGATTGGGGGGTTGGGGCACCGCCCCCTGTCACACTCAAGGCAGGGTCGATGGGGAGGTTGCGGCGCCACCCCCTGTCACGCACAGAGCAGGGC
>NW_005354383.1:0-1406 GCF_000412655.1 Myotis brandtii
AACTCAGGAAAGGGCTTTACTTACTGTTACTGGTTTACTGTAAAGTACACAATTCAGAGACACTCAGGTTAGGGCATGGGGAGAGGTGTGAAACTCCCATATCTACCCTGAGCTCCCAGCCTTCCAACATTAACACAAAGCTTTCTGAACCCCATGTTTAGGGTTTTTGTTGGAAGTATCCTTATGTTGGCATAATTGATTAAATAATTGGCCATTGGTAATTATCTCTAGCTTCTCTCTCCTCCCAAGAGGTTAAAGGTTTGGGCTGTGTGAATAAAAAAGGGGCTACATACTCAACCTGATGAGCTCAGGAAAGGCCTTTGTGGGGGCCTTACAAACTCAGAAACCTGAAGTAACCCCATAGGATGGTCTGAAAATAAAACCTTCTAACTTAAAGTGAGACATGGTGGGTAGTCATGTGTTAGGTTGGTATCTTTCCTGACAAAGGTAAGTATTTACCTTACCTGAGCCCATCCATTGACTTTTTGCATCTACAATAACATACCTTTGGAATATCAGGGTAATTTTGTTTTTTCCAAACCCCTCACAACTTCAGAGCAGAGACCACAAAACCATTCATTGTTATTTTTTTCATGTTAATTGTTTACTGCTAAATATTCCTGTACAACCAATACAAAAGAAATATGTGTCTCTTACCTTTTATGAAATCCCAGTGACGCTCCCTATCCCTTGCTGTGTTTTCTACACCTCTCTAATGTATGACCAATGGATTTCATGTCACTCCTTACGCTTCCTTTCTTGATGGTAATTTGTAAAATAAGGTGCAAAACTGCCATTCTCTGGAGCATTTTCTCAATCCCTTCAGATTTTGCTTCCAGGTAATTGTTATCAGTTTTGCCTTAAAAACTAATTCTCCACAGGTTTAAACATTCCTTACGTTGAAAATTATTTGGGGTACTGTGTCAGAGTTTCAGAGAAGCCCTCCAAGTACTCAGACCTGTGCTATGTAACAGCAGTGGTCCATTGTACCACATGGCTCCTTTCGGTGACCTTGAGTCAGTTTTTCTTGCAATTCCAGACCTTCCAGTTTTAAGCAAAGAGGCCTACATTTATTTGAGGGTTTTTAAAAAGTCCTTTAAAAAATTTATTAGATGTGTGATCAAGGATTAAAGGTTGAAAGAACCCAAACAAAATATAACAGTTGACAACCCAGGAGAAGAAAAAAATTGGTGGTTAATTTTATTTTTTAAATATGTTCTTATTGATTTTAGAGAGAGGTGAAGTGAGAGGGAAAGATAGAAACATCAATGCATCCACGTGGATTGGCTAATTCTTGCATGCCGTGTCCCCTGCTGGGGATCGAGTCTGAAACCTGGGCATGTGCCCTGACTTGGAATCCAACCGGGACCTTGGTACATGGCTCAACACTCAATCACTGAGCCTCA
>NW_005354384.1:0-415 GCF_000412655.1 Myotis brandtii
CTGAAATCAATAAAAAATATATATATTTTTTAAAAAGTGAGTCAACATGGAGATAACTTACCTAAGGAAATGTGATGGGCTAGACCAGCGGTTCTCAACCTGTGGGTCGCGACCCCTTTGGGGGTCGAACGACCCTTTCACAGGGGTCGCCTAAGACCATCAGAAAACACATATATAATTACATATTGTTTTTGTGATTAATCACTATGCTTTAATTATGTTCAATTTGTAACAATGAAATTGGGGGTCACCACAACATGAGGAACTGTATGAAAGGGTCGCGGCATTAGGAAGGTTGAGAACCACTGGGCTAGACTAGACAGACTTTGCTCAAAGCCCCGTGGTTGCTATGTGAATGCCTTGAGTTTGGGAAACACTGTCCCTGAGGGGTCTGATTCATGCCCTGCTTTGGATT
>NW_005354385.1:0-7973 GCF_000412655.1 Myotis brandtii
CCTGGTTCACTCCTGTTCATATACATCTATCTATCCATTCCTGTTCATAAACATCTATCTATCCACTCCTGTTCATATACATCTACCTACCTTTGCATGGCATCTCCCTGTCTAAGGTTTTACTCTAATGTCTATTCCTGGTTGAGCTTTCTCTAATATTGCTGGACAAAATTAATTGCCCACTTTCATTTTGTTGACACTGTCTTAACTGTTTGTTTCTGTATGCATTTTGCTACTTACATTATATTGTGATTATATTTGTAGTTATTACGCCTACAAAATGGTACTATCTTCAATTTCTTGCTTTTGTAGCCCCATAAGGCAACTTTGACATCTTTGACATCTAACTTCCCAAGGTTGTCTCTGCTAATCAGGCCAGTAGGGCTGGGGTCCCTCTCCTCACTTGAAATGAATGCAGATGCCACCTCTTCCTACCATGTGCTGGGCTGTGGAGGGCAGCCTTCTCAGAGAGAGGACAAAGAAGAGAGGGTAAGAAGGCTCATCCATCACCACAGAAGTTATATTATTAAAGGCCAGAAGAATATGAAATTCCTCCCCCCAAATCTCTCATGTCTTCAAGTGTCATGTGACCTGCTGCATGTTAGATAATCACTATTATTTGATTATTTTGACAATAATAATAATGTTAACATTTGCTGACATTTGAAGGTAAGTTCTTAAAAGCAGGCATTAAGTATTTCCATGCATGATCTTCTTTAATCCTCATCCACCCCAAGAAGCAGATGTGCTATAAAGCTAATGAAGTTTAAGTTTTCAGGGCTATTTACTTACAGGGACTCCTTCCAAAGCCCTGTTTTTAAGTTTACCAATAAAAGATGTGTAACTCTTTTTCTCATTCTAAATTAACATTCTCTTCCATACCTAATTTATACTAATAACTTTGCATATATTTTCCTTTAAAAAGGCCCCTCAAATTCTATAAGCCTCAGGCCCCACAGAACCGAGATCTGCCTTGTCTAGTCCTAACCATTGAGATAACACCAAAAGTGTATCCAGAAAAGTAACCACAGAAAATACTGGGTTGTATTATTGTAAAGTTAATGAAAAATGATACTTTTCAGTTGGTCTGTTCTGTCACAAAAAAAGCACAGAATTTAAAATACTGAGATATATAACTGTGAACAAGTGACAAAATACTGACCTGAGCGAGTCCCAAATGACTGCAAACAATCCTATATAATATAAACCTAATATGCAAATTGTCCCCTCTGGCGGTCATTCATCCAGGAGTTCGACCACTCACTATGATGTGAGCTGACTACCAAGGGGCAGTGCGAAACATGGTGGACTTTGGCAACGTGCTGCGTCCTCTCACCAGCTACCTGGGGGTAGGGGTGACAGGGATGGAGGTGCAATGAGAATGTGGGGTGTCTGCCAAGCTCACTTTCACTCCCCCTGCTACCCTCCCCTGGGACACCAGGGCTCACACGCTGGGGAAGCCCCCGCGCTCAGGTGCTGGGCGCCCATGAGGAGCCTGTCCCGCACTCGCAAGGCATCTTCTCAGTGAACCAGGCCACAATCGTAAGGACCACAGGGGCTGGTCGGGCTCCCCATGGGTTCACGCAGGAGATGGTCTGCAAGGCTGGCTGGGAGAGAGAATGCTGCCTGCCCGGCTTTCGTGGGTCACCACTGGGTGGCCCAGAGGCCCACACTGTGCCCAGGCCCATGGCCTCCAGCCATGCTCACTGCATCTCCACATCGATACTCAGGTGCCATGATTCAGGCTGAGGGGGGCGCACAAGGGCCCAGGGGCTCATGTGCTGCCCAGAGCTCAGAGGTCAGCTAGGACCTGCCCTTCCACACCAGATGCTCATGCTTCGATTGTCGACCAGGACTAGGGACCGTACCTGTGCGTGAATTTCATGCACTGGGCCTCTAGTCACTTATAAAATCCCAGTCCTATCCGGCCACCTTCATTTGAGAACGGGATTCAGTGAAGACTGACAGATAGCCAGTTACCAGTAGTGTGATCAACTGTGTTTATTTCATCAGGGTTTTACTTAGTCTGTGTATTGATATCATAGATGAGAACCAAGGATCAGAGAAGTTAAATAACTTGCCAAAAATTACATAGCTAGTAAATGATTGATATGGGTTCCAAACTGAAATATGTCTCTCTAAATTTGTTGGTTGATTTTATATCAAACCCAAGTGAACAGAGAATATAATTATTGACTTCCTTTTGATCCCTTTTGCTGCTGCCTCCAGAATCCCCTTGTCCCAACCCATCCTCATGGTCTCAGGCAGCAGTGAGGGCTCTAGGATATCATCATTAAAAGGTTGACATTGTCCTAGAACTTTTCTTACTCCCAATAATCCTGTTTCAGACTGCTATTCAAAGTTTAGAATTGGGCTTGCTCATGTATTTAATTGTTTACTCTAGTGGGCATGTGAACTTTCTAAAACTTCTTGCAAAATAAAATTTTGACCTATGCGTACCCATCTGGTCCCTAATCTACCCGTTCTGACTCTAGTCACAATTTTCCCCCATTGTGTTGGTTAGGGTGCTCTGCTCCTTTGCCCTTCTCTGTTCTTCCCACTCCTACTTTGCACCCTGACCTTGCTTTGTAAGCTCTCTCCACATGGAGTTTTGTGATAGTTAATTTTATGTGTCAGCCTGACTGGGCCATGGGGTGCCCTCATATGGTTAACCATTATTCATTCTGGGTGTGTCTATGAGAGTGTTTCTGGGTGAGATTAACATTTGAATTTGTTGACTGAGTAAAGCAGATTGTTCTCCTCAATGAGGGTGGGCCTCATCCAATGTGTTGAAGGCTTGAATAGAATAAAAGGCTGAGTAAAAGAGAACTCACCCTCTCCATGTCTATCTCCAGTTGGAACATCGGTTTCCTCCTCCTTTATGACTTGGGCTCTGGATCTATACCCTCGGCTTTCCTGGGTCTTCAGGGTCTCTGACTGCAGATATTTGCATTTCTCAGCTTCCATAATCATGTGGGCCAATATTTTATAATAAATCTTTTTATCTATCTATCCATCTGTATCATTTATCTATCTATCTATCTATCTATCTATCTATCTATCTATCTATCTATCTAATCTATCATCTATCTATATCTACCCTATTGATTCTGTTTATCTGGAGAACCCAGATTTCTTTTACCTGGGCTTTGGAAACTGTCCAGATCTCACCCAAACATACACCTCTCTCTAGCATTTTATTGGGCAACTCTGACCAGGCAGGAGGTGACAACATTCATCTTTGACAATACCTATGGGCCAAACTAGGTACAAACCACAGTAATGTAGGATTTTAACAGAGGATCAGGTGTCCCTTTGATGGCTAATTTCTCTTTTCTGAACTATTAATTAAAAAACAAGTACCAATGAATGAAAATATTCCAAGTTCCCCCTGCTAAACATCAATTGCCCTGAATTTAGAAAAGTTCAATCTTTTGATGGAAATCTTGCCCAAATGTATTACATCTTTTCTATTTTCTTTGTTGGGGTACTCTGACGTGGGATCACCACAGTAAACATAAGTGATCTTGTTCAGTACGAATTTAGGGATGCTCTCCCTGTAGGGCATCTCAGTGTTAATGCAGAATAAAATAATTGCTCTTCATAGTTATTGTACTGATGATCATGCCTGGTATAGTGATTGAAATTCCTATACAAAATATCCCCCTTCACTATGCAACCAATTGTAATTGTTTTGTCTCATTTATCAATCCTTTTCCCTCCCTGTAAAGCTGTCAGCTATTACTTGCTGCTTTTCCTCAGTGAGCCTGCCTTTAACAAAGGTTATTCCTCTCCCTCTAAAACAGCAGGTCTCAATGGGGGAATTTCCCCTCCTCAGGGGACATTTGGCAATGTATGGTGACATTTCTAATTGTTCTACTTCAGAGAGGGGGTGCTACTGGCATCTAGTGGGTAGAGATTAGGTTACTAAATCTCTAACAGTGTACAGCAAGCATGTCAAACTCAAAGGCTAACATGGGCCAAATAAATGAGGCATGCGGCCCAAGGGCCGAGAGTTTGACATGCTTGGTGTACAGGGTAGACTTTCACAACAAAGAATTAACTTGGCTCAAAATGTCAGTGGTGCCCAGGTTTACAAACACTGTTTGAGGATTGTGGAAAAGTAAATAGGCTCTAAGGGAGGACCCAGGAGCTTTGTCTAAGGTTAAAAAAAAAGTGTGTATTGGTTCATGGTCATTGGCAAGGTCAGAGGACAGTTTCATTTACTTTTTAAGAACAGCAATATTCCCAGGGACTGAGGTCCTTTGACCTCTGGCTGAGGGAGGAATTAGTATCAGCCCTTAACTTAAAAGATCTTTAACACCTGTAAGCGCAGACTGCTTTACTTTAATGAAGATTAGCTAGCAGGTTTTCTTCTTCCATAGTTATTTGAATTAAATAGAATTGCTACATTAAAAAATCAATCAGCTATAAATACCATAGTATGTAATATGTGTGTTTTTTTTAAATCCTCACCTGAGGATATTTTTCCCATTGATTTTTAGGGAGCGGGAGAGACACACATCGATTGGTTGCCTCCTGCATGCCCCTGACCAGGGCTGGGAGCCTGCAACCAAGGTATGTGCCCTTGACCGGAATTGAACCTGGGACCCTTCAGTTGCCAGGGCTATGCTCTATCCACTGAGCCAAACTGGCTAGGGCTGTATGTAATATGTTTCTAAAGGATTTTCAAATTTCTATTAAACACCACTTGTATGGGAAGAGCAATCTAATTGTGTAAATCATAAGATTATTTTTCTGCTATAATTGGAAAGCTTTAGAAAAATTGGTGGCCAACTGAACCCCTCCCCCTACTTTTTAAAATCACTTTCTTTGGAGAAAGATGATTTTGACCAACAAAAGGGTAAAATGTCTATAGTGACATAGCTATTTTAAAAGGAGATTCTATAGAAAGTCAATTGATTAACTGTAATCTTGGTCTTCTTTACTCCTTCTCATAAGGTTTTTCATATGGAGTTAGAGGTCACTGACCTCACAGGGAATCTTGCTGTATAAGATGTGGGGCTGCCTCAGCTCTGAAAAGTGCATTAGCTCCTATCTACTCACTTAATTGTCTTGACCTAGAAAATAATGTCTTTCAATTTTGGATGAAGGACAAATCCTATTTTCTAAACTCTAATCTGAACTTTGTTTAAATTATTTTGCAGAAATGTAAATCATTTTTCTATAATGATATAGAGCATATATTTTATTATATATCTTGATATATAGCAATGCATAAGATGAGGAAATGCTTTTTTAAAATGCATATTTGGCTAATTTGACTTAATTCCCATGCATTTTACCAATTATGTACATTTATTTAGTGCATAAAAAGTATAACAATTAATATTAAAGTGTAAATGAGTATGCATGTTCTACCACTGTTTTATTCAAATCTGATGTGTCAGAATCAATTTGATATGAAATGCAGAGTGATAGATTTAAGGTATGTACAGTAGAGTATGAAATTCTGTGAATCTCTTAGCAGCATTTCAAACAAAAAAGTATAGTATGATCTTCAATATAGGAGTTCTTGATGACCATTAAATTGATCAGATACTGTAAATCAGGGTGATACACACATTTAGAGAGGAAAGTTGACCTATAACAACTGTGACTCATGCATATATTTATGTCACTTTTCTTGTTTGAATGAAAGTCAATTTCTGAAGGAAAAATGATTCAATAAAACTTCAGATAATTTTTCCAAGATTCTTGCTAGTATTTTTAATTTCATATCTTATGATTGTTTTCTAGTTTTCATTTTCTTTGGATAGTTACTATTTGATTTTGCTCATGTTTAAGATTTTTAAAGGTTGTCCTCAGTGTTTTAATATACTGCTTATTGTTACGTTTAAATGAAAGGTATTATGTGTTTATTGTTGTGACATTTGTAATTCTAAAATAACAAAAATTAGTTTTGTTTCTCAGAAATAATACTGTTTAACATAATTATTTCATGTTGAGTCCTTTTAAAAATAAACAAAGGTGTGTGTGGGAAGAGTAGAAAAATTTTCAGTATGTTATGGCAAATTGTGATTGCATAATAATATACTTTTTAAATTATAAATTATAAAGGTTTTATTCGAAAAGAAAACTATAATTTTTGCCATTGAAATAATTTCTAGGTTTTATTCGAAAGAAAACTATAATTTTTGCCATTGAAATAATTTCTAAAAGTAATCTTGGAGAAAAAGATTAAATTTGGATGGAAAGAATTGATTAGTCTCATAAGTTTTTAGAGATAAGACAGATATTGTCTTATAAAATAGTATTTTAAGAACACTGCGTTATTATATCTGAAAAATTATTGTCTTATGAAAGCATTAATCCTATTGAAGTGTTCAGAAATATACAAGCATACTTATCCTATAGTTAAAGAAATGTATCTATTTTGAATAGTTGTTTTAGCACTCTTCTCATCTTTATATAAAATTTCTTAGAAGTCATGATGCAATTTTTCCTGGAACAAATTTCTACTAGAACTAGCTAAATAAGGCTTATTTTATGAATTAAATCTCTTTCTAAAGTGCCAAAGTACAAAAGTGCTGATATTTTAATGGAAGAGTCAAAGTCTAAAGTAATCATTGTACTTTTATATTCCCTTTTCCTGATACGTGTCTTTTTTAACCACAATTTTACCAATTTTTACACAGAAACATTTTCACTAACTCTCACCAATAAAGACCTACCTAAGTTTAACATAGATAAAAATTATTGATACAGAATTAAAATGGCTTTTCTATGACTGAATCCCTTTCTCTAGTCCAGTGGTTCTCAACCTTCTGGCCCTTTAAATACAGTTCCTCATGTTGTGACCCAACCATAAAATTATTTTCGTTGCTACTTCAGAACTGTAATGTTGCTACTGTTATGAATCATAATGTAAATATCTGATATGCAGGATGGTCTTAGGCGACCCCTGTGAAAGGGTCGTTCGACCGCCAAAGGGGTCGTGACCCACAGGTTGAGAACCGCTGCTCTAGTCATTCAAGTGATTCAGAACTTAGACTTTTTGCACTTAAATTTTACATCAGATACATAGGGAAAAAGAGCCAATCTCTGTTACATGTTCTCCACCATGCTATGAGATTCAGATGCTCTCTGACAAGTTCTGAGCCTGCATTTCCAGAGGGCTTTTCAAAAGTTTAAGATTTAGCCCTGGTCTGTGTTGCTCAGTGGTTAAAGTGTCAGCCTAGGTACTGAAGTGTACCTGGTTGGATTCCTAGTCAAGGGTGCATACCTGGATTGCAAGTTTGATCCCTGACTCCAGTTGGGGTGCATGTGGGAGGCAGCCAATTGATGTCTCTCTTTCTCTTTTCTACTCTCTTTAAAAATCAATGGTAAAAATACCCTCAGGTGAGGATTAACAACAATCTATATATATAAAAAGCCAGCAACTGGAATGACCAGTCACTATGGTGACCACTGTGGCCAGCGAAACAGCCAGATCAGGGGGTGGGGCTGCTGGCCAAATTCCTGCAGCCCCACCCCCCCAGTCGGGCTCCAACACTGATCGGCCTGCCCCACCATGATAAGCCCACAGCGCCTCCCCGCTGCTGGCCCTGCCCCTGATTGCACCCCCCCACTTCAATAGGGGGCAGGGCTGGCCAGCCAACTGCCTGCAGCCCCTCCCCCCAGCTGGCCCCACCCCTGATCCCCTGATTGCACCCTACACCCCAATAGGGGATGGGGCTGGCTGGCCAACCTCCTGCAGCCCCTCCCCCCACCCATCCCCACCCCAGATCTGTCCCCCCTACCCCGATCAAGGGCAGGACCGCCGGTCAACTGCCTGCGGCCCCTCCCCCCCACCAGCTCTGCCCCTGATTGGCCTCCCTACTCCAATCAGGGCCAGAGCTGGCAGGCCCACTGCCCACAGCCCCTCCCCATGGCCAATCCCACCCCAATCGGCCCCCCAACCCTAATTGGGGGCAGGGCCCACTGGCCAATCGCCCGCAGCCCCTCCCCCC
>NW_005354385.1:8020-36639 GCF_000412655.1 Myotis brandtii
GGCCAACCTCTTGCCTTCTCTTCCTCCCACAGGCCCAGCCCTGATCTGCCCCGATTGGGGCCGGACCCCACCCATGCACGAATTCGTGCAGTGGGCCTCTAGTAACAACATAAAAAGTTTAAGATTCAGCCTATAGAGTATTCATGATAGCTGCAAACTCCACTGTAAAGGGAGCGCCTTGCACATCTAGAAAAATCTGCTCTGAGCTTCCCTAAGACGATGCTGAAATGCTGCATTATAATTTCCAAAATGAATTAATGAAGAACAACACTGGAGATGAAATGTATATGTGTGTGTATCACAGCTAACATGGTAACTGGAATACAAAGCCTTTTTTCTCACATTTTGCCAACCATAGCATACGCTTCCCACAGAGGATGGGGATTAACAGCCTGTCTCCTCTGGGGTGGGGGGAGTATGTGTGGAATAAAATGTAGGATCTGCAAATGGAACTCTGAAATGATGTAGTTAATGTTGCATATGTAGTCTATTATGGTAACTGGGAACATGTGTGTCATAATATTGGGCAAACTGATTCTAAAAATGGGAGAGAGTAAAACAAAAACTGACCCCCAAATTCTGTTCAAATTGCATGATCCTAACAAGATGCACTGTCAGGGACGACTTGATGGAATACTATTCTCTCCTGCTCACCACACCCATCCCTGCCCTTTCCTACCCCTCCACACTTTCTCGCCTTATTTTTTTAGATCTATTTTTCATCTTTCAATTTGGATGACTAATTTTCCCTATCATGCTGGAGTGCCAGTATGTCTTTCACACTTTACTCGGGCTTTTGTGAACCCATGGATAGCTCTCAATATCGTGAACTTGAAATGTTTTCCAAGAAAATGAAAAGAAAATCCTCTGACATAAGGCACCGAAAGAATACAGGAGACTGGAAGACATCAAGGCGATTAGACCTAAGGAGACACTGACCATGCACTTGGCACCTTGATCACTTACATCACTGGCTAAAGCCGCCACTGCTGTTTATGCTCAGGTGCTCCTAGCCCTATCTGGAACATCGTTCAGAAAGGAATATAACAGGGGGAAGGGAATAAGCACAAATTTAGAAATGATAGCTCTATCTCGGTTTAAGAAATTAATAAGTGCAGAGTAGGAAATAAGTCGTAGAAAATTAGAGCACATAGAGGAATTAGACTGAGCATCGAGAGAAAGAAGGAAACAAAAGATTTAAACTGTGAATTGGGGAAGCATGGCAGTGTACATTTAGGTTGCAGATGCACTGTTGTAATGAAGTTAATTTGAAACTTATCCAAATTTTTCCCCTCTTGTGGGGTCTCCTATTACTTTTTCTTTTTCTTTCATTGATTTGATGACTTGCATTTGTTTAGCCTTTTATTATCTTCAACTCAATATTCAGTTTAGGCTGTGAACGTGTCTTGATGTAACATACTTTGAAAATTTGTCATTTGAATACTCATCAGTGATACTGCACAGTGCTGTGTTTTAACCTCACTTGTGGGATTCCAAGTTCTATTCATTTCTCAGGAATCCTAGAACCCCAGCTCATCAGCAGAGATGTTTTTAAATCCAGGAGGCAGGAGAGACTATAGAAAATAGTTTATAAATGAAAAATTAAATGGAGGGTGAGCACATTATATTCTGGGATTGTTCACCCTGTCACGTACTGCTCAAAAAGATGGAGAAGAATAGGTAAACCATCCTTCCTTTCTTCCTTTCTCCTTTTATTGTTACCCCGATAGTTCTAGCAGACATGGAAATTCACAGGATAAATGCCAGATAACATGTGCCAAAGGGGAAAAAACTATAATCTCTAACTCTAAATCCAAATGGTTACCACTGCTTGCCAATCTTCTCTCTAAAATGTCTTTACAACATTCTTCTCTCTTTCATTCTTGTAGCTAAGTATCGGCCTCCTTAACTTCCCACTCGCCATTTGCATTGCATTTTGCTGCTAAGGTAGTCCCCATTCTTTCCTTCTTTAGCCTCTCCTCATTTTAATTTCTTTTATGAGCATTTGCCAAGTTAGTATGCCCATGAAGCCTCTCCTATAATGTACAATGGCATGCATGCCCCTTCTCAAAAGTTTCAAAGATATTAAGCAAATGTTCTTAACTGATACTCAATATCATCCCATAATATGGCTCTACCTTATTTAGACTCCTTTACTCTAGTCAAATGGCCTCATTATTGTCTAACTCAACTCAGTTTTCCATTCTCAAATCTTTGTGCTCACTGATGGAAGGCCTAGCAAGCTTGTCTCTCCTATTGTTATGTTCAGTGGCGTCATGCTGTTCCAAGGCTCTATATATTCTAAGACATTTTCCCCATCCTTCCATTTAAGTCATCACCTCTGAAATGTTAGATTTCTACATATTTTTGCAGCACACCAATTTCTACCTTATAATATAGTTTTCATATACAGCTATATTTGTATCTGCTTCTATGATTTATCTTTCTCAGTTCCATTATTTAAGGCATAATCCTTATATTCATGGTCTGGGTAAGATCTACCTTTATATTTATACTACTCCTAAACATAGCTTGATGCATAAAACTCCTCAAATATCTGTGAGTGAATTAGTAATGTGCTTAAAAGTTTAACACTTGTGTATCTTAAATGCATTCACAGAAGATTTCCAGATGATTCTAGTTGTTTATTCTTTCTTTGTAAACAGTATAATTTGCCTATAGTTCTTGGTCATCTATACTTTCTTTGCAAAAGGCCATATCTGGAAAGTTACTTGGAAATTTCATGTTCTAATTATTCCCAAGATTGAGTCAGCTTAGTTGTATCTTAATAAAATTTACAGGTAAGTTTTATTTATTTTTTGTAGAAAATAAGAAACTGAAGAGAACTCTGGAGAAGATTTACAACTCTGTTTAGTGATCTAGGATTATACAACCTCATAAAAATTATGTCATCAATTGCTGGAGAGGAAATTCATTTATTATTTCTAGTTGTGTGTAATAAGAGTAACAATGGATAATTTTGATATGTAGAAAAAATTTGAAATAAGTAAATATCCATATCATTGTAGACATATAAGATATTTGTACTGATAGGTACTCAAATCACATTTGGACTGACAAATTTGTATTGAATTAGCTGATTCAAAGCCACTCCTCAACTTATATACATGTAGGTTATAAATTTGTTAATAATTTTTTATAAATAGTAATCATTTTATCTTATTGAAAACATATTTGGGTTTAAGCTTACCAAAACGGATGTTTTGAAAATTAGGCAATGATGTATTTCATGTAAATGATAATTGACTGATTTGTCCATTTTTGTGATTTATTTCACAGTTTATAAAATATTTTACATTTCTCAGTTAATTTAATTTTTTCAAATAACCCTATGAGTGGGATTAATTTATTTTACATATAAAAAAAACAAGTTCTGAATGCCCAAAACTAACTAGGTTTAGTAATATATAACTTTGGGTTTTAGGCCAGTGGCTTTCAAAACACCATTCACTTCATATTAGTACACAATATATACTCAATAAATATTTGTTTCAAGGAATATTATTTAAGGCTAAGTACAGTCTTATAGAATATGAGTATGTATGGCATAAAATTATGTTTGATGAGTGAATATCATCAGATTAAATCTATGTAGAAATAATTATGTAGACTATGATTCTTAAAACAGAAAATGTAGAATTATCTAAGACTTTATCTGTATACAAATTTTATGTTCTGCATGACATGCCTTTCAAAACATATTTGAAGGTTTCAGATAGAGGTCCTCTCTGGACCCAAAAATCTCTCTAGGTCTTTTCACTTCTAATATTGAGAATGTGCTATTGAGTTGATGGGTAGCATTCTTATGTGTATGGTTAATAAGTTCATGGATTTTCTAAGAGATAATTTTTAATTTGTTTTTGAATGCTGTATAACACTGGATTAATAAGTGATTCCTTATTTACTGTCCATTATGTGATAATCATTTATTAATGGTCATATCTGAATGTTTCCTTTGCTTTTATGTATATGTTTCCTTTTATAATAGCAATGAAAACACTCCAGGCCACGAATTTCAGTGTGGTTATTATACCTCACAGGTGGTTAAATCTATTCTGACTGCCTTCATCTATGGATTTCATAGCTCTCCCACAGTTTTGACCACAATAACTTTTAAATTGAGGGGTTTTATTGAATTTTAATTAGGGATAATGCTAAGACTGATCCTCTAAATTTAGCTAATGTGAAAGACGTTTGAGTTTTAGCAAAATAAAGAAAAGGTGCCTGGAGGGTAGCACAGGATACAGGTAACAAATTAAACATTTGTTTTAAAGTATCAGTTAAATTTCTACTATGTTGCAGGAACTAGACTCTGAGTGAATAGCCAAAATGCAGTCATTTGTTATGATAATGATTCTTTATTTGTGTTAATAAGAAAACTATCCTTTTAGTATTTTAGATTCCATATTTACAAAATTGAGATAAGTGGTATTTAAGCACACACTGTATTTTATAGTTATTTCATAATATTTTACTATTAATTGGAATATGTAACTACTTCTGTGTGCTTAGAAGTACATTTCACTCATTAAGGTTATGAAAAGCCTTTATTTCGATAAGTATTAAGCATTTTCAAATACAAAGCTCCCTTTCTGATATAATACAAATTTTCAGATCTAACACATTGATAGTTATATTTTCATTATCTGTTGACTGAAATAGTATGCAGTAGGCATAAGGTTAGTATACTTTATTATTTGTAAGTTTGTATTTTATCAAACATAAAATATTCTACATATTTTTGAAAAATAGTTAACATGTACTAAGATATATACAATCTTATGAGTCTATAGATAGTGTTTTGTTCCCAATGACCCACTAAAAGAATGGGCTTTTCATTGCGTCTGTAGAAAATATATTTCAGAACTGGCTCCTTTTGGATAAAGCCCTTTGGGTTAGATATAGCATGGACTGGAGGTCACACTGGATTCAGACAAACCTGGTTCTGGTCTTGGCCCAGCATCACTAACTGCATAAGAAATAATGAGTAATTAAACTTCCCAGTCTCAGTTTTCTCATCTGTAAATTGGAGAGATTGATGACACCTACTTTAGTGGGTTGCTGTGAAGATTGTTACATTACATATGTAAAATATTCAGTATATTCCCCAGCACCCAGTTATTTAGGGATGTTATTCTTATCACCATCAATATTATATATTATCACATATAATAATATAGATATTATTCAGTGAGATTGTGTGCCTATAGTATGCTAAAAATAAAAAAATGAACAATTCAGTTTCTTAAATTTATTGACCTTTATTAGCATTTCCCTTATTATGCCCTATTCAAGATTGTTTTGGGTATAGCAAAAACAATTTGGAACTGTTACATAATCCAATAATTTACAATTCATTTAAGATTGTAAAGTATGTGCCATATGATAATTTAGGAAAGAACAACAGTGCATCTAAATTACTCACGCGGTGAAAGACTGAAGTCCCTTCTGAGAACACTGGAGGGTACTTACTTAATCAAAAGAATCTAAAAAAACCTATAGGATTATCTTCCCTCAATGAATTGATACATTTCTCAAGTGGCTATTGTTCAAACAGCTTTAAGATTTGTGTTTTTAAAATACATTAATTTGGTCTGAAATAGTATCTCTCCTCACATAGGAGCTTGCTCTAGGAGCTGTGTCAATAGGTTTCAAGTGGCCATAGGTTTCACTCTGGACCAATCTCCCTCATATTACAGTTGATAAAACTCAGTGTACATGGTATCCTTGGGCTAACATTCATGATGTGCTTGAAGAAGGGCTGATATTTCTGGGCTTAGAGAATGCTGTGCTATGCATATAAGAGTGAAAAATCAGAGAGGTCACATCTTATCTATATGGCTATATCACACAAGAGGACAGAGGCCAGCATTTAGGAAATAATGACCATAGACATCAAAGTGAGTTATCCATGGAAAAATTGAAATCCTCATACAATACTGGTAGAAATGTAAAACTGGGCAGCCACTTTGGAAAAACAGTCTAGTAGTTTTTCATAAGATTAAACATGGTGTTACCATATGATGCAACAATTGGGTATGTACCACTCCTCCATGTATACCCAAAAGGAATGAAAACATGCCCAGCCAGTGTGGCTCAGCAATTGAATGCTAACTCAGGAACCAAGAAATCACCAGTTTGATTCCCGGTTAGGGCACATGCCCGGGTTGCGGGCTTAATCCCCAATAGGGGGTGTGCAGGAGACAGTGGATAGATGATGTTTCTCTCTATCTCTCAATCCCTCTCCTTTCCTCTCACTCTCTAAATATCAATGAAAAGATAAAAAAGGGGGAAATGAAAATACAACTGTGCAAAAACTTGTACACAAATATTCATGGCAGCATTATTCCTGATAACCAAAAAGTAGCAACAACACAAATGTCCATCAACTGCTAAATGGATAAATTAAATGGGATAGATCCATAGAGTGAAATATTATTTAGCAATAAAAGTAAAGTACAGATACATGCCACCCGGTGGATAAACCTTAAAAACAGCATTCCAAGTGAAAGAAGCCAGTAACAAAAGACCACATATTGTATGGTTCTGTTTAAATGAAATGTCCGGAATAGAAAAATTCTGTAGAGTCAGAAAGTAACTCAGAGGTTGCCTGTGATTGGAGGCAACTGGAGGTGGGGTGAGGTGTGAGGAAATGGGAAATGACTTCTGATGCATACAGGGCTTCTTTGGGGGGTGATGAAAATGTTCAAAAATTCATTGCAGTACTGGTGCACAAGTCTGTGAATAGGCTAAAAAACATTAAATTGTACACTTTTAATGGGTACATTGTATGTGTGAAGTACATCCCAATAAAGCTGTTATGTAAAAAAGAATGAGTTGCTCCTCTAGCCTGTGTATCCCACAGATATTCATGACCAGTTTCATAAACCAGGCTACCATGAGGATTTTCAGGTTTCAAGTTTAAAGGAGTTGAAACAGGCATTTTCAAGAACAGCAGTCATTGAAATGCATCAAAGCATAAGTGCAGTCCCTGAAGAAACACTTTAACTCATGAGCTTAAATAATAACCAAATTTAATTCATTCCAGGTACATTCTCATTAAAGAAACTGCTGGCCAAAATGTTGATATAAACATTTAGCTACTAAGCGAACAAATTAAACTCCTTTATGATTTAATTGCACCAGTGAGTATTTCTTTCTGGAATGTGTTTCTGCTTTGATATATTTCAATACACATTATGAATTATGTTGAATGATGGCATTTCAGAATATGTGTGAGTATGTATATACATATGTATTTTCAAACTGCATTTAAGATGTTATTTAAAATATGTGTGCATGTGTACATGTGAACATTCCAACTTCTATGTTTATGTGTATGTATACAATACAGAAAGGCATATTCCCATAAGTCCCATGCACTGTAGTCATATTGTGGGGTATATATTTTGCCAACTAGTTGCAAGCATTAACAGCAATATTCTCTCTCTGCCTTCTCTCCTTTCCACTCCATATATATACATATGTGAATGTACAAATATTTGATAATGTTTATTTATCACGTGATAGATCGACAGTATTTATAGATGGCTATTTTGATCAGCGTGCATATTTTGAACCACTGGAACCATTTTAAGGAATTTTTAGTGCTCTGAAAATATACAGCATTTCACTTCTAGATGCAAGCAGATTCATGGCAGCGATTTATAGAAAAGGAATGACTGTAAAAAATAAAACAAAACAGAATTCAGCACAAATCTTTTCATACTGCTTCAAGTCTCAGTGCACTGCTTTTCAGTTCGTTTCTTTCTCATTGAATTCTTTTAATATAAAAATGAAAAATTATTTTTCTTATCTCATGATAACCTAATAATAAATGATAACTTTCCCTTACAAAAGAAAATTATTTTTTAAAATTCATTAAAATGAAAAAAATTCTTTTATTTGTGTATTCACACAAAAAGTCATACCTCTACGTGTTTGACTTCTCTGAGTTTAGCATACATCTGGTTGTGTGTTTGTTGATTGTATAAAAGATGGTCTGAAGTCCCATCTCACCATCTCTTTATTTCTATAGTCAAAAAAATCACCATTTATATCCTTTACCCTCTTGCCCTTTCTGGTACATCCTCCTTCCTCTGTCACTCACAACCAGAGATAATTGTAATTATTTAGTTTTCCACAAAACATGTGTATGTACTACTTTCCTATACATTTAAGTAGGATAGTACATCCCCCTTCCTCTGTCACTCACAACCTATCAGAGATAATTGTAATTATTTAGTTTTCCACAAAATATGTGTATGTACTACTTTCCTATACATTTAAGTAGGATACATGGCTATGATAGTGAAATGGCAAAATACCCTGCTGAAATATAGCATTTAGGTCCAATTTTTAATAGTATTTAATCAGCTATATGGCGCAGTCCCATTTCTGCCTTATGGGAGTTTTGTTTTCAGTGCGGGGACTCACTGTCACAAAAGGCCAAAATGCAGACTAGGAAGAATGAAGTGTGTCTTCCCAAGGGGCGTGGTGCAGAATGTGGGCCTGAGCAAATGGAGACAATACACAGACTTGGAGCTGAGGAGCCATGGGCTGTCCGAAAGGGAGGGCACTGCCCTAGGGCCAAGTCATTTACAGAATGTCTGAGAGGAACACTGACCTCAAATATATGTGGTAGATTTGATGTTTAGTGAGATGTGAGCATCGCGAAGGATGAGAATTTTCTATAAATAGCAGCAGTGATGGCCAGGCCAGGGCATAACTAGTGAGGCTCAGGTAGAGTGGGAGGCTCACACAGAGGACCAGCAGCAGTTGAGTAGGTGAACACAGAGATGTTCAGACGGTCACTTAGAGTTTGCTGTACAACACTATGATTTAGAGAAATGTATATATTTTTCTGGTTCCATAGAGTGGCTTCAGTCATTTTTAACCCTTACTGGGGATGTGTCCGCAACCAAGGTACATGCCCTTGATGGGAATCGAACCTGGGACCCTTCAGTCCGCAGGCCGACGCTCTATCCACTGAACCAAACCCGTTAGGGTATTCAGTCATTTTTATCGACTACTTTGTTGTCTTCATAAGGTGGCAACAATTCTAGTGGGTTGATATTTGGTCTCAATAAATGGGAAATATTTAATTATTCCTTATCAACTTTCTGGTTCCCAGAGTGAACAAAACTGGAAAATACAATATTGTCAAATATTGTTTGTGTTGCATCATTTGCATAGAACTTCTCTACACTTTCTTTACTTGGTGAACTCCTACTCATTTGCAAAGGCTCGAGTGAAATGCCACTTCCCAGCTGAATTAAATCACTTTCCATCATGAACCCATAACTTGTATATTTAATTCTCTTATATTGCTTCAGAGATATTTACTTGACAGTGAGATGATTTAGGGAAAGGACCTAATATTATTCAATTTGATATCCATAGTCATTAGCACAGTGCCTGAATATAGTGCATAAAGGTGGAACCAGTAAATGAGATCTGATTGTCCAGTTTCAGTTTCATATACAATGTTCCTTGAGAAATTCCCTATATTTATCATAGGTTATTCATTTAGTTCTAGCTAATATGCATTTCTCCATCATTTATGAGCTTTACTTAGAATAAAATAGGAGATGAGGATCTAATACCTAAAAGTCTAATGACTCATCTAATAACAGTCTTTGCTATCATAGAGTAAGCTAACAATGTCTAAACTCCCCTTCACTTTCCACATAGGTCAGAGAGAATTGCTCATCTTTCCCCGTGACCTCTCCTATTTCCTTACCCTCCCCATTCAAAGGGAGAGTTCTATCATGTCTTTAAAACCAGACGTTTCATTTTGGGAGCCTATTTAACTCATTCTTACCCTTTTGTAGTACACTCTTCATACAATTTTCTGCCAGGTAGCACCTACCTGGTACCTTTTCCTCCACTCATCCACCCTCTGCCACATGGCTGGCGCTTGATAGTAAACTAGTCCAGGGATAAGCACTTGAATTAAGAAATCTATTTCCAGAAATTTGGATTTTGAACCTCAGGTGTTTGGACCAGGTTCTGCATTGCCATTTAGAAGGGCCATATGGTCTAAGAAACCGAGGAAAGCAGAGAAACAGACTAATTGAACACATGCAGAGAACTGGGGTGAGAGAGAATGACAGGGAGACTTATCTAATACTGGGAGTCCTTGATTGCATCTTTCCCCTGAGATTGAGCCACGTCCTGAGCCTTGTTTTTCATAAGGCAGCCCAGTATCTTTATAATAAATTTTCTTTTTGTACAGGCTAGCTACATTTGGGTTTCTAAAAATTGGCCCAAAGTGTCCTAACTAATTTCCCTGCATGTAACATAATGAATTGGTTGGCACATAATAATATTTTACCACCCTGTGTTCATATCCTCATACTTCTTTGGTTGCTTTCTTAGTGTGGACACTCATAAGCCTCTGAGCAATCTGGTCTCCATGTCTCCGTTTCTTGATCTGTTGTATTTCAGGAGACTTAGACTTTGTGACCGATGCTCAGAAATGGATGGATCTAATTGGCATGCATCATGAGGCCTCTATGGGAACTGGCAGTTAGGACAAGTAGTGATCTGCTCACTACTGAATGCCTGAGGGAAGTGCTACTTCAGGGAGCAGGAGATATTATTTAGGGCAGCAGGAGATATGGGGCACCTAAATATGGAGGTAGAACGAAAAGAAGAAGCCAGTGAGGTAATATGGACTCAGTAAAGCAAACAGCATCTGAGATGGATGGAGCTTGAAGTCAAAATCATGAGAGGCGCTAGTGGAGCAGAAGCTGTCACACGTGTGTGGGAGAAGAGCAGACCTTGAACTGAAGCAGAGACAGTTGCTGAGTGTTTCACCTGGCTCTGAGGGACGGGTAGGGTTGAAGTAACTTTTTCTTTCCTGTTAGAAGTAAACAACTATGTTCATTTGTCAGCTAGCTTTGGAGCACTTTAACCATTTATTTGTTTAATACATTTTCATTGAGTATATTGAGTATCTGAGCCCTGTTTACATGATTTTAGAAGCTGACAGAGTCCTCATTCTTGTGAAGGTCATAGCCTAAGAGAGTGACAGTGAACAAGTTTGTCAGCAAATAAATCTATGATCACATATTATGATGATTTCTCTGAGCTCTTGTCTTGAATCCCCCAATATCATGATGCCATCCTCCATTTCCTCTTGGAGTCAAGTATTTTCAGGCTAGAGAAGAGATTAAATACTATATTTTGTAAACATTCAGATACCGGTTTATAAAGCTCAAGGAGAAAATTCTACAATTAGGCATGTCATTTTCCTGATTTATAAGCAAGTAAACTATTCATTGTTGGGTTGGAGAGGAGTGATGACACGTGAGCACGTGGGTTGACCTGGCCGAGCTAATAGGGAGAGGGCCAGGGACTCACTGTCTGCTGGAAGTGCAGGCATCTCAGCGATGTCAGAAGAGAGAAGGGCATTGTGTCTGTCAGGACTGGCCATTTTAAGAAATCCATGTTAGAAAGTGACGGAACACATAAATGTAAAATAGTTTTGCTTGACACTCTTAGCAGGGGTTCATGGGTCTGAGGTATGAATTGTTCTTATGAGGTTAGGGTTCCAGGAGTCAGGCTGGGACAAAGCGTGCCCACTTCTACCACTGCCTCAGGCTCACCCTCACTGGCACAAACACAGCCCAACAGTTACCATCCTCAATCCACCTGGATGGACTCTGTCTTGCAAGATGTTTTCTCCTCCCAAGCTAAAAACTGCTTTACATCCTAAAGCTTTACTGTGAAAAATGCCAGAGCACAACAATGCAATTATATGTGAAGGATATCAGATCTGCCCAAAGAGTCACCTACTAGAATTTACAAAGCGAGGCAGTTGGAGTGCTTAACTAATTAAATAATTACTATGAGCCTGGATGAAGAGCACAGAGTGAGAGAAAGACATGGACATAGATGGTCCCTGACCTCGCGCCCCCCCACCCCCAACAGATCATATAGCAAGCTGAGCAAGATATACAGATGTAGGTAGAAAGATACCAAAGTCCTTGCTTGTTGGTGAGGATGGACTGCAAGGGTTTTATGTTCTATCAGTCACCATACAATCTTGATTTTTCTAGAAATCTTTAGTTTGAAATTAATTATGTGGACCTGCATCATTTTGGTATTGCCTACTAATTACTACCTCAGAAGTACTTCTTCTGTCCTTTATAATTATTTCTAAATTAGAAATTGAATATCATGACACCCAATTTCATTTATCATATGTACAGCCTCATTGTGTTCTGTGTAAACACTGACTAATTTTTCACAATCATCTAGCCATTCAATAGTCAAATGTGTACTGATTGCCTTGAGTAGGAGTCAGCAAACTATGGCCTGTGGGCCAGTTCTTGTCCTCTGACTGTTTTGTATGGCCCATAGGCCAAAAATAGATTAAATGGCTGAAAAAAATCAAAAGGTGAATACTATTTTATGTCACATAAAAATTATCTGAAATTCAAATTTCAGTGTCCATGAATAAAGCTTTATTGGAACACAGCCACACCCATTTATTTTTGTGTTGTCCATCATTGTCTTTGCATTATAGTAGCAGAGTTGAGTAGTTGCCAAAGGGGTTGTATCACTCTGCAGACCTAAAATAATTATTATCTGGCCCCTTATAGACAAAATGTGTCGACCATGGATGGGAGTATGTCCAGAACAATATGCCTGCATCTGGGGATAGAGAGACAAACATTCAAAGCCCTATACCTTGGGGGTTCACAGGCTAGTGCTCTGACAGAAATGAGCCCCAAGTGCTGAGAGGAACCAAGGATGGGCCTTTAACCCAAACTGGAAGCCCTGGGAAACTTCCAGGAACAAAGCACATTGCTCAAAAATGCACAATGCATTGATATTTGTTTGGAAATGAATTTGTTGGTTTCCCAGAAAAAGTAAAAATGTTTTAACTTCCATCCCAGTAACTTTGGTCATGTTTTGGTAATGTTTTCATGCAGTTGTGGATTAGTGAGTTAATCTATGGCAGTTTATACATGGATTGAACATACTTTTGTTTCCACTGAGCTACTATCTAAACCATTTAATATTGATATTCATAGAAAGGGGTAGCAATGGAAAGCTTATTATCATGCCAATCAGCCAGTGTTGGGTGGTTCATTTTGAATTAAAATGGAAGCAAACCAATGATGATAATAATGCAGTAGTTTGTATTCCATCAGCCCTAGTGGTATTAATGCTTAATTTGAGCAGCATTTGTCATCCTGTTTATATTTGATATGCTAGTCTAGGACAATTGTTAGAAATGTGAGCTTTAGAGTCACACAGACCTGGATTTCAGTTCTTGCTGTTCCTTACCTGCTATGTGACCATTATAAATTATTTCCTAACAATGAATTCCTTCATTTCTAAAGAGGAGGGATTGATTATCTCTGTTTTGTATGACTGTTGGATGCGGGTATATAAGGTGGTAAACACAGTGTCTGGTATATAGTAACACTCAGTATATATTGGCCTTTGTTAGCAATAAGGACTTCCTGCATTAAGTCCATATATCTGCACTGTTTCTCAAAACTGGCTGATCACAGGAATCATTAGAGTCTAGACATTAAAAAAAAAGAAAAAGAAAAAGAGAAAAGGTATTCTTTATCTTTAGCCTGATCTGTTGAATAAGAAGCCTTGGCTCTAGTGGGTAATTTGCATTCAAACAACAAAAACAAATAAATACCTTCTTAGGCATGAAGTATTTGGCAAGGGAAGCAAGAACATACAATGGGATAAAGATGGTCTCTTTAATAAATGGTGTTGGAAAAGTTCGACAGGCACATGTAAAAAAAAGAAACTGGATTACCAATTTACACTATACACAAGAATAAACTCAAAATGGATAAAAGACAAATGTAAGTGGTGAAACCATAAAATCCTAGAAGAAAACATAGGCAGTAAAATCTCAGATATCTTTCATAGCATTATTTTTGCCAATATATCTCCTCCTGCAGGGGCAACAATGGGAAAAAATAAACAAAAGGGACTACAACAGACTAAAAAGCTTTTGCACAGCAGAAGAAACCATCAACAAAATGAAAAGGGAACCAGTTGAATGGAAGAACATATTTGCCAATGATGCATCTGATAAGGGTTAATTTTCAAAATATATAAAGAATTTATACAGCTCAACATGAGGAAGACAAACAACTCAAAAAAAATGGGCAAAGGACCTAAATAGACACTTCTCCAAAGAAGACTTACAGATGGCCAATAGACATATAAAAAGACGATTAAAGTCACTAATCATCAGAGAGATGCAAATTAAAACCACAATGAGATATCACCTCACACCTGTCGGAATGACTATTGTCAATAAATCAACAAACAACAAGTGCTGGTGAGGATGTGGAGAAAAGGGAACCCTCATGTATAGTTGATGGGAATGCAGATTAGTTCAACCACAGTATGGAGTTTCCTCAAAAAATTAAAAATGGAACTGGTTTTGACCCAGTGATCCCAGTTATGGGATTATATCTTAAGAAACCTGCAATACTAATTCGAAAGAATATATGCACCCCTATGTTCATTATAGAGTTGTTTACAATAGCCAAGATCTGAAAACAGCCTAAATGCCCATCAGTAGGTGAATGGATAAGAAAGCTGTGATAGATTTACATAATGGAATACTACTCAGATATTAAAAAAAAGGAAGTCTTACCTTTTACAACAGCATGGATGGACCTAGAGATTATTATGCTAAGTGAAATAAGCCAGTCAGAGAAAGACAAATACCATATGATCTCACTTATAAGTGGAATCTAGTAAACAAAATAAACTCATGAACAAAACATATATCCATAACCCATAGACACAGACAACATGTGTGGTAGCCAGAGGGAAAGGGAGTTCGGGGTAGGTGAAGGTGGACAAAGGGGAAAATATGGGGACGGAACAAGTCTTTGGTTGGGGCAATGGGCACATAATGCCGTGTGCGGATGATGTTTCCTTGAATTGTACACTTGCAATCTGCATGGTTTTGTGAACCAATGTCACTCCAATAAGTTCAATAAAACAATAACAACAACTTCCACCTCTCAAGTCCTTAGAAATGCTGAGGTTGTGAGTCTCTCAATAAATAGATAAAACTGCTGTCCTTCAGAATGAGATGTAATCTTAAGAAATGTGGAAAATGTGTGATCTGAACAGAGTAAGGAATAGTATTCATGGTAAACCGGCATTTCAGAAAATAGAAGTTTTACAGATCATATATACCAGTGTATGTATATATATATATATAGTTTATATGAGGCAAGCCTCCCAGTGTATATTGTCTTTCTTCAGCTTTTCAAAATATTACAATATGGTCTCTTTCCAGTTAAAATTATTATTTCTTTTTACTTTTCTCACAAGCGCTCTGTTTTTCCCTCATCAAAGCATCGGCTTTTATTCTGCTTTAGATATAAACCCAAGGTTTCATAGACATGAGCTAAGAACAGTCTTATTGAGAAGAGAGAAACATTTAGAATAATAGGAGCTGTTCCACGCACAGTAACAAATGAAATACATCTTTTGTAAATAACTCCCACCAGAAATCTTATATTTCCAGGCATCTATGCATATACCTTCATATAACAACTTTTGTGTTCGTAAAACATTCATTGAAGGCAGCTCTGCAGTTTTATAGAAAAACAACGTGCCAGGGATGCAAGAATCTTGCCAGTTCTGTGAAAAATGACACCAATTAAAGCTTAAATTGCTTGTTTTCTCATAAGGTACATATTTTCATAACTTTGAAATCAAATAATTGCTGCTTTTATATTAAATACAATAAAACAAAAAGGATGCTAGTTTAGAGGAACTGCTACAAGCATTTTAATATAATTTTCCCACCATTTAAAGTCACAAAATATGGAAAACAAGTCAAGTATGCAAAGTTCCAAGGAGATAGAGAAACTCCTTCAGATTATTACATCATTTGTCTTTTGTGTCAGGAAATGTGTATATGATTTCATTGTTTGATTAAATGCCAAAAAAAGGCACATTGCTCTTATCTAACTGATTACAGATTTTATTCATATGAAAAAGTATTTGTTAATGCTTTACCATTAGGAGAATTTTTTTCTTTTTTTAAACTCTAAACAAGCATTTCCAAAAAAAATAATCTTCTAACTTCCCAGGCTTTATTTCTTTATTTTACATTAACAATACATGTTACTCAAATTTCCCAAAGTAAAACCCAGTCCCTAATGATTTCATATCTGCAAACTGAGCAAACAATTCCTTTCTGACTGAGTAGAGCAGTGTGTCTGTGTGCATGTGTGGGTGTGTGTGTGTGAGTGTGAGTTCTGAAATATATCATATCAATTTTCAGAAACATTAGGGAAAATAATTATAACATGTTGATATATTTAAAAGAAAAGGTTTTGATATGTGTCTCGGGGGCATTACAAATCAGAGAGGAAAATACAATTTAAAATCTGATGCAAGTAAGGTAATATCCTTTATTTAAATACCTTTATATGATTCAAGTATTGTAAGGTAATATCCTTTATTTAAATACCTTTATATGATCGTTCTTTACTATATATGTAAAGTTTCTATTAAGTAGATACTGATTTCCTTAGGCAACATAAAATACTGATTAAGAAATCTGTGCTATGTGAAAGTGCTGTCGCATTGATGCTTTTATTTGTATGTGGGGGTGCCTGAGTGACAGCCATGGTTTCCGAGAGAGATACCATGTGGTATAAACTAGCTGTCTGCATTAATGATAAGCTTCTGCTGAAGCCAATTTGAGGCTACACCCAGGGATTTCAAGGTCATTTGCCAATGGCCCGGCCTCCATTAACTTCTTCAGTAAAAGTCCCAATGATCCTTATTTTGGCCTTGAGTGTGTGTTATCAAAATCATCCCTCTTAATATTTCCACATAAATAGCTTGTTTCCTTAAATAGTCATTATATTCAGTGGGGACAGTTTCTGAAAGCCTCTCAGTTCAACAGAAAAACACATTTGGAAAAGTCTGTTATTTAAAAATATATCTATATTTGGAAAACAAGACTCTAAGAATGCTTTGAGCATTTAATTAGGAGACATGAAAGACAGATAAATGTTCCCCTTGTCACGGGGATCCTGAAGTGATATGTAACAGTGAGATTTCCAAAATACTGGGACTTTCGGTCTGAAAGTGGGGTAATGATGCTATATTCACATATGTGTGCTGATTTTTTTAAAAGTCATTTCATTACTGAACATATTAAATAAAAATATTTGATAATAACCTCTTCAGCTTCTCCCTTTACTATGATTTTTTGAAAAACAAAAACAAAAAATACACACACAAAAAAAACACACACCAAAAAACCCTCTCCCCACCCCAAGAAGTTGTTAT
Organism: Myotis brandtii; assembly: GCF_000412655.1. Taxonomy (NCBI): domain Eukaryota; kingdom Metazoa; phylum Chordata; class Mammalia; order Chiroptera; family Vespertilionidae; genus Myotis; species Myotis brandtii. The sequence goes on from NW_005354385.1 coordinate 25,364, forward strand.
TTACATTAAAATGTGTAAACATTGAAGCAATTTAACAAACAGGGCTTGGAACTTAACAAACAGAGATTGTGGAAAAGACTAAAGAGAAATGATCTTATTTATTGTGTTATTTAAACCTGAGTTCCATTACACCATCTTACATTTAAGAGGCAGCCTGCTAATGCAAGCAAGGGTGTCTCCTGCAACGAGACAAAGATTAATGCCATGTGTACTGATGATGCTCCACCACAATTCAGAATTCTGTGGCGCCATGACGCCCCTGTTTTATATGGTGGTTTGCCAAGAGAAAATTACTTAAACCAATTGTGAATGCATTCCTCTTTTACTTTTTATACAACCACATTTATGTAAGTAAATAGTATAATGAATATTTTTGAAATGATCCATCATTTTGAATTCACCTAGTTTGTATAAAATGCAACATACAGTGTTTTTTTTTTCCCTCTCGTAAGAAAGACTTTCACATGGGAATGTTCAATTTTTTCCCTCTATGAAAAAGATTTCTCAGAGACAACCAACCACAACTGGAATAGATTCTTTTAAACATATTGTAATGTGAGAATTTTCTTCAGCTGGAGGGTGTTTTATTCTTTAAATTGAAAGCCGTTGTTCCTTAGAGCTAGTATGACATTGTAATGCATGATGTGCTAGTCATCTTTATATGCAGAAATTGATATGCTTAAAATACATATTAAATATTGAAATGTTATGTGATATCTGAAACTCCTTCAGTGTTTCAAGTTTGTGAAATTGATAACTGGGTTACCTGTTGCAGATATGTGTGGGGACTAGAAAGAGGATTCCATATTGAGAACTATTTCTTTCATCTAAGATTCAGCCTAACTTATTGGTTAAAGATGGCAAATTTAGCCAGCAATATTTTGGGGACAGTCATATATATCATAAAACTGTCACTTGTCACAATCAACAATTAGCCCAATTTATCCATGAACATCACGAAAACACAGTGACTGTTGAAACTAAAACTTATTTTATTTCTCCTTAGAGAGCAGTTTCTTCCAAAACAGAATTGGGATCAGTTATAGGAGGTTTTGGTAAAAGTGTTTTGGATTTGTTCATTATATTTTTCAAAGAGGTTCTTCAATTTTATTATCCAATGGAAATGTGCCTGTGTGTGCAAATACACAATACATTTTTAGTAAGCATTTTGCATATTATTATTTTTACCAAGTGTGTTAAATTAACATGTCAACATTTTGAAGGATAAGTTTTCTTTTTTTATATCTCTGACCTGAACAACATTGTTTCACCTTTTCCTATTTCTTTTGAATGAGTCTGCTTATTATACTTATTACTCAGTTTTTTAACCTGAAGAATGAACAATAGTACTTAATTTATAGAGATGTTTAAGAATCAAATGAGACCTTTTGTATAAAGGACCTACCTAGCACAATGCTTAAAACATAAGTCCTGCATGAAGTTTATTCTTTCCCCTCATTTTCTTCCCCTCATCACTCTCTGTTGTATATATGCGAATGATGGCTGGATGACTGTTATTTGAGCCAAACAGATCATGTGACTTCTCTGACAGCACATGGACAAACTACTTGATATCTGAGGCCCTTTGTGCTCACCATTTTGTCATAGAAGGAGACTAACGGTTAATTCATTAATTTATTTAATAAATATTTAAAGGGTGCCATTTTCTAGGTTCTGGTGTCTCAGTGACCTGCATATAAAGATAGTTAAGAATTTTTACCCTTCTGACTAGTAATTTAAATCAATTTCCACATTCATTAAACACTTATTCACTTTAACACCTTTTCTTTCTTTCGCTTTAATCAGAGATTACACTGGTGGATGTAGGCTCACATGAGAAACCAACACTTTAGAAAAGTTTTATGGGCATCCAGTATTTTTTTATTTTCAGTGATGGGTATTCTTAACCTATTAGCATAAATCTTAGACTTCTGTTTCTTAATAACTTACAATACAGTTGGGAATACAAGTCAAAGGAGAATGAAATTCTAAATGCCATGCCACAATAGCAATTCACAAGTTTGCATAATTGTGCAGTTGCTGTACAATTTCAATGATATTTTATTTCCTACAGAAATGGATGGTATGGCTTATAAATCATGGAAATCCAAGTTGGTCCTCGTTAGAATTACATTTGTATAAGTATAAACCCTCCCCCTGCAATGCCCTCCCTAAAGGCTCAAGCATATGTGAACAATCAATAATTACAAATCAAGAGTAAAAAGAAATTTAGATTTCACTATCTTCCATGAGCTAAACACAGGGGGTATGGATGTACAAAGCATTTGTTTTCAATCAGCTTAAAAACTTGGTGACTCCTTAGATAGTTAATCCTAATGTTTCTATTCTGCAGGTATTCATTTATGCTACAGTGACTGTACTAGAATTATGACTGTAAAGTGAGTTTCTATTCATCTTGGTATCTCCCATCTTCTAGCAAAATGCCTTGTACAAGGTAGTAAATTAAATCGAATGAGGGACCTGAGACAAAGAACTCAAGCGTTCTGGATTTCAGAGCTCAAGATGAACTGGGACCAGACTTCAAGGTTGCTGAACTTCAGACCCTTGCCATAGTCATTAATTGTGCATGCATTATTTATATTCATCAATTTAGCATCGCAAACTGAGGTTGTTATTGATCAAGTAATAATATTTATGACCACGCAAGATTATCTCAGAACTTCCAGAGGAGTCACACTGATAGGATGGTCTCAGCTATTCCCAACCAGACCTCCTAAATGCAACCCGGTTTATTGGGTGTGAGAGACTTCTGAGTGAGCTCATAATCAATGTGAACTCCCTGTGTTCTTTCTGAACAGTAAACATCCCATAGCACGGACCCCCAGAGAATGAATCAAATCTCTCTCAGCTCTAGTGCTGTGCTTTGTTCTCAGTGTTTGTCTTTATCTTTCAGCTGCCTGGCAGCTTGGCTACATTTGTGTAAAGAAAAGGTATGCACAGTTGACTTAGGACAAAGGTTTCTCTATAACTGAAATCTGCATATATAAGCATGTTTGCTTTCAAAGTCTTTGAAACATTAACATTTTATTCATTGTGATATACAATTTAGCAGTTTGGAATATATGACTGTTTAGAGAATCTCTTTAGAAGTTTCATGATTGTGCCACGTATTTTGTAAACATGAATTTCCCAAGATATGCACGAAGGTCACGGATTTGATCTATGACCCTGATGTCATGATAATTTTGGCAACTCTTCCATGCCCATTCCTTGGATCTCTCCCTCTGCTCGTGTATAACCACCTCCGTGTTGGCTCATCAACTGTGCACAGCCCTGCCTCTTTCCTGTGAGAGTAAACATTTCGTCAAATAAAAACAGTTTCATGACTAGGGTTTCCTTGGCCAGAGTTAAAATAAAAGCTTTCCCCTTATGTAATTAAGGCAGAGACAACTGTAGACATGTTCTAAATCCTTAAAATGTTCAATCCTTCTACAGTCCCCATGTGTCCCATTGGAGCCAAAGTCATCTTAATTATGTATTCTAGGTAGAAAGCAAAAGACCAAATCTCTTCTCATGTGGACTTCAAAGTCTTTCAAATCTCATCCACATCTCCTTGGTTTTTCTTTCATTTAATATTAAGTGTTCCATCATTATCCTTAAACTTCCTATTGATGTACCACTTTTTATTTAAAGAAATAGAAATTGGATGAATGAATCAGTGATTGAGACTATTTCTCCCCAGTGTCCAAATCCCTCCCTGGGAGTGAAGCACTCCATGTTAGTAATAAATTATCTCTTCGTTGCCTTAGTCAAAAGATTGTTTTAGGGAGCCTGAATGACCTAGTGTTAGGACAGTATGGTATGTCCAATGTCCCTATTTCTCAACAATTCTAATATGTAATCCACTTAAAATAGCATGCAAAGCAGCCTATATAAATTAGTTATTAAATCAGAGTTATGAATAATCTTAATGATGTGTGTATATGCATGGTGGAAAGAGAGAGAGGAGAAAGAGAAAAAGAGAGAGAGAGGAGAGAGAGAGAGAGAGAGAGAGAGAGAGAGAGAGTATGTGTGTGTGTGTGTGTGTGTGTGTGTGTGTGTGTGTGTGTGTGTGAAGGGGCGAGGGAGTAGGAGTGATTGATAAATAGATGTATATAATTCTTGAGAGCCTACTATTTCCCAGGCCTGGTTGGGCGCTAGAGATGTGGTAAGCCAGCCATGATCCCTAATTGCTTGGAAACTGTAGTATAGATAATAAACTGAATAAAGATATATTCACATTCTGATAAATATTAGAATAAAGTGAAATGAAACAATGACAAGGAAAGAGAGAAGCCTCTTTTATACTGAAAAGGAAGTCTCTGAAATTATGAGATGAAGCCAATCGTGTGACAAAACCAGAAAAATGCTCTTTAGAAAACACTAAGCACAAAGACCCTGAGGAAGGAATGTATTAGAGCACAGTGACCTGGGGGGGGGGTGTGTGCAGAGGAGTTGTGATATTTTGGTTTCATCTATCTTGGCCACATCTTTGATCCTCATTGGCTCTTGTACCTGTCAGAGTCTTGAAAAACTATGGCTCATTCAAACTCCCTAATTTAGGAGAGTGTCGTAAAGGGACTATTTGCCAAGCTCTGAGAAGTATTTAGGGAAGTGAATGAGGATGGATGTAGTAGCCACTCATTAGACAGAAGAGGGGGTTTTTACCACTCAAGCCTAACGGGCAAGAAGAAAGGGGGTTTACAGGAACCCACAAAGGGTATTTTAATGGAGAGAGGTGCTGACTGGGAGCTGTGATCTTCAGTAGAGAAACATAGTCAATCCTCAGTGACCTGGCAGGGAGGTGGGAAGTCAGGAGAATAGATATAGTAACCCCTCTCTTCTGTAGTCCTCAGATACACTCTGCTGGGAAACCCACCCAGAAGCTGGTGTGTAAAGGTCATCTATGGACGCCATCAACACCGGTCACGTTCCAATGTACAGAGCAGGACTGAGAAAAGTTGGAGGGTAGATATGGAAGGGCCAAGGAAAAATGTCTGATGTAGCTCCCCTTCCAATGTACTCTGCCAGTGCAGGTGCTGATTTGGGGAGGGGGGTGGAGATTGGGGGGGGGTTCCCAGGGTGCAGAGAATGAGGGGGGCCCCACAGGAACTCACCTTATATTTGAATGACTCTGACATTGGTAAACTTCGTGACAACCTAGTGGTCAGGAAGTGTTCATGTTTTCTCCTAAACATGGGTGACTTAAGTGAAGAATTATTGCCTCATGAGCAGACGAGGTAGCCTCTTTTAGGGTCACTGTCTGCCAGAAGCTAAATGTCTCTCTAATTTTTATGTTTCTAATTTTGGGAATGAAGCCTTTGGAAGCTGAACATCACAGGGTAGTGAAGTATTATATGCAACATTTTCTTACTCCTTTCTCATTTGCAATACACTTGACGTTTTGGAAAAACAAATTGGCATTATTTTCTTCTCAGATTCCATTTTGGATTTAGCTTCACAGGTAACTGCATTCATTTAATAATTCTCTGATACCCACAGCAGTAATATGCAAAGGAAGTGTGTATTAGTGTGCTCAGGCTGCCATAACAACATACCACACACTAAGTGGCTTAAGCCACAAACATGTATTTTCTCACAGTTCTGGAGGCTTGGGAGTCCAAGATCAAGGTGCTGGCAAAGGGTTGTCTGTGCCTATTTCCTCCTGGCTTGTAGACAGTACCTTCTCGCCGTGTCCTCACATGGCTTTTCCTCAGGGCAGGCATGGAGAAAGAGAAATTGCTGGTGTCTCTTCCTCTTCTTATGACACCAGTTCTATCAGATTAGGGCCCTTTATTATGACCTCATTTACACCTAATAATCTCCCTACAGGCTCTATCTTCAAATATAGTTGCATTGGGGGTTAGGACTTAAAATATATAAATGGGAGGAAGACACAAAATTTAGTTGATAACAGAAATGCTGTATTAGTTTGTTAAGTCTGCCTTTGAAAAACTACAATAAACTGGGTGGCTTGAACAACATACATTTTATTTTCTCATTGTTCTAAAGCAGGGGTGGGCAAACTTTTTGACTCGAGGGCCACAATGGGTTCTTAAATTGGACCGAAGGGCCGGAACAAAAGCATGGATGGAGTGTTTGTGTGAACTAATATAAATTCAAAGTAAACATCATTACTGTTGGTGAGAGGTATTTTGTAAACTTTTTCTTTTTTCCCCTTATGTCTTACATAGATGAAACATTTCTATTGTGTATTAATTGTTAAGGGCTAGACCAGGGGTGGGCAACCTTTTTGACTCGAGGGCCACAATGGGTTCTTAAACTGGACCGGCGAAGGGCCGCAAAAGCATGGATGGAGTGTTTGTGTGAACTAATATAAATTCAAAGTAAACATCATTACATAAAAGGGTACGGTCTTTTTTTTTAGTTTTATTCATTTCAAACGGGCCGGATCCGGCCAGCGGGCCGTAGTTTGCCCACGGCTGTTCTAAAGGCTAGAAGTCCAAGACCAAGGTGTCAGCAAGGTTGTTTACCCTGAGGCCTCTCTCCATCACTTGTAGATGGCTGCCTTCTTCTGCTGTCTTCACATGGTGCCATGTGTGCTGTTGTCTGTATCCTAGTCTCCTGTTCTTATAAGGACACCAGCCATATTGAATGAGGGCATATTCTAATGACCCCATTTTTACTTAAATATCTCTTTAAAAGTCATTTTTTCCAAATAGTCACATTCTGAGGAAGTTAGGGCTTCAAAATACGAAGTTTTGGGAGGGTGGGTGACACAATTCAGCCCACAACAAATGCTAGAAGACATCTGTGGAAAACAGATTTCAAAATTGTCTGGCATTTGGGAGGGAAGGTGTTTTGTGCCATCCCACCACGATGTTTGCTGAAAGCCAGGCAGTTAAAGGAGCTAAGGTACGGAAAAAAGAATCCTCTTTGCACCAACATTTGCCCCGTACTGTTGGCCCAGAGCAGTGTTTCCTGATTCCTGAGTTGATCCTTGAGCAGCAACTGTCCTGCCCCTCCATGTCCTCACCCTCCATACTCTAAGTCTTGCAACTTATTTGAATTTTCTGTTTACTATGAATAATAGGGGCATGGAAAAGAGTCACACTATGATACCTTCTCATGGCAGGCTGTACTGAATCAATCAACTTCAGCCCCAGCAAAATAGCACTAAATCCTGGTGATCTTAGTGCACTGGGGGAAGTTAACAAAAACCAAACCACTCACTACGAAAAAGACTGGAGTCAATTTGTGCCAGCAAGAAATATGATGATCTTTCAAGAATAGGTTCCCAATAGTGCCATAAAATGATTATATAGTTAACAGCTTAAGGTCCTGCTTCTGGGGAATGTCAAATGGTATTATACCTGGTTCAGCATGGTTTTTATTTTTTGGTATGAGTAGGCACTCATTTCAGTTTGTATTGCAAGTAAGATACAAATCTTCCTGCCAAAATATGTTCAACTTGCCACTTTCATCATACCGGTCAGAGAACAGTGGTGTCCAGGAGAGAGCATTACTATAGTTGGTGTGCTGGAAAATGACTAACTGACTTTTTTTGGGGTGGTGGTGGTGGTGGTGGTGTTGACTTTAACTTTTGCCAAATTCCATGGTGTAAATATTCCTGCCATGGCCAATTTCAAGCTACTACCATGATGTCCCTGATTTCAGGCAAATGGTGCAAACCAGCTCCAGCATACCACTAGCAGTAGATTGAAACCAAGAGGGAGAACCCTCGGTTTAGTGACACATTATCGTTTTAGTATACCTACAGCTGTGAAATCTACAGAGCATATTCAGGGAAGTTTAGTCCCAAATAGAATTCTGCTGATGACTACCCAATAATGCCATTGATAAAAGCCTTCCTTTGGGCAAATAAACACAGGAGAAGAATCTTCTAAGATTAGTAATGTGGACCTTAAAGAAAGGAGCAATCTGTGGTGTGAAAATAGCATCGTAGTGAAAGGATTTAGACTAGTTTGGTCAAAAATATTTCTTGAGCACAAAGGATTATCTTTCCTTTTTTTTTCCCAGGGTGTGGGAAGTGTTTGTTTTTCATGTTTTGTTCTTGAGAAGAGCCAGTGGGATTGGAATACACTCTTTTTCCTTTGGAGTATATAAGTATGTATAGTAAACTATCTGTCTTTTTCTTCTCAGATGGTAGAACTTATTCTCAGCGGATCATTTTTTTTTTCTAGAAATACAATCCATCTAGGTATTGTTCCATAGGGCTTCCTGGATTGAATGGGCCCTGCCTGCCTTTAGATTTAAGAGTCCAAAACAAAACCAAAGCCACTCCCCTTCCCAGCATCCTGATTTGAAAATGCTTTTTCTTCTAGGATGTGTCACATATTGTATCTGAAAGTTTAACCCTCTGTATTACTAAAACCCAGAAAGGGGAGAGGAAGACCATCATTTCCCATTTTTTCATTTGCAGAAGCTATGAATAGAAAGGCTCAGACACAGGGAGGCCATTCAAAACCAAAAGAAAGATAACTGCCTTCTAGGCTTCTTCTGTAACTCAGCTGCCCCTGCCCGGACTCTGCTGTTTGCTCTGCTATTGGAGGGGTTCAATGATGGGCACCAGGGATTTGCTTCTGCCTCAATTCCTCATGGAATTGCTGCCCCTTATATCCCTTGACCTCTGGCAGAGGACAATTTGCCATTGAGATAATGGTTTTTCTACATATTCATCCAGTTTAGAGTTTCAGGAGCAGTAATAAACTTGTTCTATAAATTCCAAGACTGCTAGGATGCTATATCTTTATATGCTTGATTAATCTGAATTTCTTATATTAAAATAGATATACATCTGTTGTGCATAGATATATAACATAATAAATAACAGTGGACATTTGTATAGTTTTTATAGATTATGAAGTATTTTCATATTAGATTATTTGATCAAAACAATAACTTGGTGACTTTGACAGGAATTATCCCATTAATCTTATTTGTTAATTAGAAAATTAAATGTCAGAAAGATTAAACAATTTTCACAAGGTCACATGGTTCGTAAGAGAAAGGAAACTTGAACCTTTACCTTCTGACTATAAATCACTATAATCCATGTTCTTTTTTAAATGAACAAGGGCTAAATATACTTAACATGAAAGATCAATAAGAATCTTTTTATTTTTGTTTCACATTTCAATCAGAGGCCTTTAAAATCCCATTCTGTCTCAGTGTTTATAGCCCTCTGATATTCTAGTATATATTTTTCTGCTTAAAGGAAAAAAGGTTATTCTTTTTAATTTTTTTTTCTAAAAAAAAATGTCTGCCTAAGGTTTGACACTGGCCAATATTTTATTATCCAAAAAAATTCTTCTTAAGGTTTTAGAATTGTACAGATTATTTTAATTGAATTTATGGGGTGACATTGGTTAATAAAATTATATTAAGTCTCAGGTATACAATTCTATAATACATCATTTGTATATTGTATTGTGTGTTTACTACCCCAAATCAAGTCTCCTTCCATCACCATTTATCTCCTCTTTATTCTCTTCTACCTCCTCCCAACCCCCTTCCCTCTGGCAATCACCACACTGTTGTCTATGTCCATTAGTGTTTTTTTTCTTCTTTTTTGCTTAATCCCTTCACCCTTCTCACCCAGTTCCCAAGTCCCTTTCCTCTGAGAGCTGGCAGTCTGTTCTCTGTATCCAGGAATCTGTCTCCACTTTGTTAGTTTATTTTGTCCATTAGATTCCACATATAAGTGAAATCATATGGTACTTGTCCTTCTCTGACTGGCTTGTTTCACTTAGCATAATACTCTCCAGGTTCATCCATGCTGTCAAAAGGTAAGAGTTCCTTCCTTTTTACGGCTGAGTAGTATTTCATTGTATAAATGTACTATAACTTTTTTATCCACTCATCTACTGATGGGCATTTGGCTGCCTCCAAATCTTGGTTATTGTAAATAATGCTGCCATAACCAGATTATTTTTTAAAATGCCAATCATATATTTGCTTCATAGTTAGGAGTTTTTCCTATAGCAAGGTTATGAAAGAACTCACCTAAGGCATTTTTAGTGCTTTAGTCATCCCTTTCTTCCCTTCCTTCCTCCCTCTTTCCTCCCTTCCCTTTCACCCTCTTCCTCCCAACTTACTTCTTTTCTTTAAAAAAATTTTAGGAATTCTGATGCATTTTGAATGTACGTGGTACCTGGAGTATGGATTCATATTTTTTTGTTTCAGATGATGATCAAGTTTTCCCAGGAGCGTTACTGAATAGTTCGCTTTTATCCACTAATTTGAAATGCGATCTTTATCATTCTAAACTAAAATTCTATATACATTGGTTCTATTTCTGGATTTATTATAATATTTTACTAGTCTGTTAGTATTTATGTGATACTTAATACTATTTTAATTATTGAGGATTTGGAATATATTTTAATATATTGTACAGTTAACTTACTTCTGTTGCTCTTTAATCCCAGAGTTTTCTTGGATATTCTTATGTATTTATTTTTCTACACAGATTTTTAAATGATCTTGTCTAGTTCTTTTAAAGAAGCAATAAAAACAAAATAAATAAGAATAAACAAAAAACAGTTATTATTTTTGGGAGACTTGTACATAAAGTATATGAGTTGACCTGAGCCAACTGGCATCTTTATGAATGGGGGGCAGTCTTTTAGTCCAAGGAGATTGTATGTTATTCCATTCATTCAACTCTTCTTTTTGTGTCATTCAATATCATTTACAAAATTTCTTTATATGAGTCTTACAAATTTATTTTTTCATTTTTAAGAATTGATTTTTAGAGAGAGGGAGAGAAGAAAGAGAGAGAGGACATTGATGTTACAGGAACATTGATCAGTTTCCTCCTGCATGTGCCCCTACAGGGAATCAAACCTGCAACCTAAGTATGTGCCCTGACCAGGAACTGAACCCGCCACCTTTCAGTTATAGGATGATGCTCCAAACAACTGAGCCATACTGGCCAGGGCTTGCATTTTTTTTTTTTTTTAGTTATGCCTATCTTTAGCCACTATTTTATTTTCTTTTTTTTTCATTGGTTAGTGCCTTAAGAATATTAATCATAGCAGAGATATTGGACATTCTTGTTTTGTTCCTATATTTAATATATTCTAAATCTGTTTGATGCTAGATTGGGAGAAGAAATAAATAAAATTTATTATGTGGAGACATACATGTATAGTATTTTGATTTGATTTTAGGAGCTTAAAACAGATAAATAAATTAAACACATAATTTTTTTAAAAAAATTATGCATAGCCAAAATCAATATATGTACTAGTAAGTCAAAAGATAAAACTCTGGGAACAGAACTCATAACA
>NW_005354385.1:36738-45013 GCF_000412655.1 Myotis brandtii
TATATATATACATTCACTGAACTATTATGTTATGTACTTGAAACTAATAGAATGATCTATGTAAATTATATCTTAATTAGTAAAAGATATTCTAGGAATCAAGGATGAAAAAATGCCAGCAAATTAAAGACATATGGGCAAAGGTCGCGAAAGGAAAATGCATTTTTTACTCTTAAACATATGAAAAGATGCTCAATAACACTCACAATAAGAGAAAAAATTGCAAGGACCCTATTTTTCATTTAAAGATTGGCAAAAGTCTAAAAGTTTGTTAAAAGTTCCTGTGGGAAGTGGAAATTAGTATGACATTATGGCAGGTGAGTTATCTATGTCTATTAAAATTATAAAGGCAAATATGTCCTAATACATCAATTTCACTTCTGGCAATTTTTCCTACAGATATACTTGCATATAAGCAAAATGATATATGAACAGATTATTTATTGCTACTACTATTTATTGTAATACTAAAAGACTGAAAAGTGTCTGTGTTAGTTGTCCAGATTAGAAGACTGAGTGAATAAATTATAGTACACCTATGTAATAGAATACTATGCAACTCTAAAAATAACCGAGAAATCTCTGCAGTTACAAATGTGGAAAAAGCAAGGTTCAGAGCAAAGTACTTAGCGTGCTACGTTTTGCTTAGCAGTGGTTCTCAACCTCCTGGCCCTTTAAATACAGTTCCTCATGTTGTGACCCAACCATAAAATTATTTTCGTTGCTACTTCAGAACTGTAATGTTGCTACTGTTATGAACCATAATGTAAATATCTGATTTGCAGGATGGTCTTAGGCGACCCCTGTGAAAGGGTCATTTGACCGCCAAAGGGGTCTGGACCCACAGGTTGAGAACCACTGGCTTAGAGAAAAGAAATGAACACATTTCTCATGTCATTGCTATATGTGCATAACAAGTCTCTGAATGGATGACTAGGAATTAATGACAATGTTCTCCTTTGTGAATGGTGGTGTGTAACTAAACAGAGAAGATGAACTGGAAATGAAAATTTCACTGTATACTTTTTAAATGTACTTTTAAAATTGTGGAACCATGTAAATGTATTATCTATTTGAAATTCTATTTAAAAAGAAGAAATCTATTTTGCTAAATTTATCTCTGAGAATACAGGTTTAGTACAATTTAGGTTTCTAACCTGGATGGAACTTAGGGTATTTTACTACATCAAAGCTGAAAAAGAAAAGAGAAATGAATCTAGAAATTATGACTGAAGTTCCTCAGAATGAGGTGATTGAGGGAGGACTCACAATATGTCAGAGGAAAGTGTTCAAAATGAAACATGAGATTTTCGTTTCTAAGATTCTTTGAAAGAAATCCAATTGATTTTGGAATCATTATATTTTTTCCTGTTAATTTTAACTCAATGTAAAATAATGCTATTTAAATCCAGGAATTTTAATAAATTTACAAGTAATACTCAAAATGATTTTTATAAAATAACCTCACCTGTCTTTAAAAATGTGCAGAAAGTAGTTCAGATGCCTTCAATAGGATTCTGGATGTGTTCTTCAAAGTGAAATTCTCATAAAGGCAAGGGGAATCCTCCAATAGATACCCCATTCCCACCTCATGGATGGTGTTCCTCTGAGAGTGCCAGTCCCTGGAGAGAGGTGCCTCCAAAGGACACAGGGCCCGAGGGAGGACAATGGGTTCACCGGCAGTTCTGGGGCTTGTTCTGATGTGCTAATTCTGTGACTGCTTCTTGGCTTTGCCCATGGCTTTGGCTCTGACTCTTGGCTTGGAGCTGGGGCCTTGGCTTGGTTAACTCTGTGACTTCTGGTTCTGAACACTGGCTGTGACCCCAGAATAAATACTTGCAGCAACCTCATTAGAACTCCTGGTCTGTTGTTCTCTCCTGGTTTCCTGGCCCCAGGCTGCTTCTCTAATGCCAGCTCACAGGCTTGAACTGTTGTCCAGAGCTGTATGGGAAAGAGCTTTAGTAAACCATGAAGGACTACACAAATGGAAGGGATGAATACAATTATCTCAGTTCAACCTTTTTTGACAAAGACACTAATAAGAAATGCATGTGTTTGATGATAAGTGGAAAATGTCCAAAGCCTTTGATGACATATCAAGGATTGGACTAGAGATCCTTTACTTTTGGATCAATATTGGAAAAAAATTAGCTTAATATATGCACAACGTGTACATTCCATTAAGAAAAAAAATCTCCAAAGTGTGTGTACTGGACTTGCTTCTTCCTGTGTCTCAGACTCAACTGTTCCCAGACCCTTCCATGAGGATGTCTCCCAGATAACTCAACTGAACTCATCCTATTCTGTGTCCAGTTCCTGCCCTCAAACTTCTGTGCTCCTTCATCTTCTTCTCCTTCTTTCTTTTTCAGTTCAAGAACTGTGCCACCATCTACTAACTGACCCAGTCAGACACCTTGCATCACCTTAGCTCTCCCACTCTCCTCTCTATCTAACAATAATTAGATCAATCTCTTTCAAATTTCCTGTTTCTCTTCTATTGTAACTCAACATCTCCTCTTGAAGGGACAAAGGCAAGAGTCTTGTGGCTGGTCTCCCTGCTTCCAATCCTGCCCGACTGCAGAACTGTATGGATAAGAAAGGGATATTTTGACAGTACACCTCTGATCATGTCTCTGTGGTTGGATCCTAGTTTTACCCACTTGGAATAACCATACCCTATTGTCTGGAAGAGTATTTCCCCCAATTCTCCACATTTAAGCCTAGATGTCAAAACCTCTGGCAATTTTCCCTTAAGACTTAACCCCTTTAGGACTAATCACCTCCTCTATGTGTTCTTATAGAACTCCACTTCTGCTATCAAAGAGCTTATCACACTGTAATATAATTGCCAGGTTACTTATCTTCTCCAAAGACTATAAGGCATAGTGAGAGTACAGGCAATATATGTTTTGTTACTTGTCATATTCATAGTTCCTAACATAAACCACGAATACAATAGGTTTTCAACAATTATATGTTACATAATTGAGTGAATGAATGCATGAACATTTAAAATGAAATGTAAAATAATTCAGTTACTAAAATAAGGAAGACATCTGTTTAGTTTTTAAGAATAGTGGAGTGAAAGAGATATATAGCTAAAGAAAAAAAGACTAAGTGCGAACAGATTAACAAATATAAAGACAGAAAGATGAGGAGTTTGCTGATTCTGTTCTTGGTAAGGTGAAAAAGAAAAAGAGAGAAGGATGTGCCTTGTGTCTATATATTCTAAGACCTGAGGGAAAAAATGAGAGAAAGAGACCAAATCACAAAGATAGGTAGGTTTTTAGACTTCACAGCAATGAAGGTTGTTACAAATAGCCTTGAAACTTTTTTTTCAGCCTCGAAGCTTTTTATTACTATAATTTTTGAAGCTCTGATGGCCATTGAAAACTTTTTCCATGGGTTAGATATAGTTAAGTCATGCCCAGAGGTCCCCAACTCTAGGCTAGCCCTGGAATAGTGGAGATTTTACTGTCAAACAAATGTTAGTGTGCATTAAACTACTGAGCACAGCATTTGAAACTGAACTTTGGAGTACTGGCAAAAGGTTCGGCTGCAAAATTCCAACAGTTCTGCATTATTATAATTCATCCTTATCTGGTTAAAATTTTTCTGAGCTAAATATTGTTTATTCATTTGATATATTATTATTGTACTATATATTTATTTTTACATATGACATTATTGTACATTCTTTTTCTACTCAAGACCCTTGAGCAAAATGAATTTGAGTCTTAGCCAACTTTAGATCTCAAGTATGGAGTAGTCCTGGTAGTTACTGAAATTTCAGAAATACAATTATCGTGTAAATATTCCTTTTCTAAACATAATCTTAACTACTATTATCTTCTTTATTTCTGTAAATGAGGAAGATTCTAGTCCTATTCTAAGGAAATAATGGAAATAACTATTTATAACTCCATTCACAAAAATCTTCTCCATAACAAGTCTTCTCATTAACTCCTTTATATAGTTTTTGTCATGTGTCTGCATCTAAAGTTGTCATTATCAGTGTTGCATTGTTAAATGAAATACAAATACTGATATCATGGCCTTTAAGAACAGTAGGAAAAGAAAACACCATTATTAGTAAGTTTGTATTAAAATTGTTTTTTACTTTCTGACTGTACCCTGTATTGTAGGGCAGAGTCTCTCAACTTGGGTGACATTGGCATTAGTGGCTGGATAATTCTGTCTTGTAGGACTGTCTGTGCATTATGTTTAGCAACATTCTTCACCTCTCCCCACTGGATGCCAGCAGCAACCTCCACCTCAATTGTGATAACCCAAACTGTGTCTAGACATTGTCAAAAGTCCCTAGGAGAGAAAATTGACCCTGACGGAGAATCACTGCTCTACGGTTTAAAGCTAGTTTTCTGTTGCCTATCCAAATTTTATACAGTCCAGGCTCTGTGGTAGTTGCTCAAAATTAATTTTTGAATGACGATGAAATACAAGTTCTCTCTCCTTCCTGTGGGAAAAAAAAAGTTTCAGGGTACTTACAATGCGCTCAACACTGTATTAAGTATTGTGGTTGCCCCCCCACCCCCCGCCCCCGCCAAGTGCACAGCTTGATTTCTGTGCTAAAGAAGTTTTTAATCAGGGTGGAGAGAAAAGCTCAATACTGAAAAAAAAAATGAGACTGACAGAAGACAGAATTTATTGGCAATAGACCAAAAGTCAGAGTGGTTACATTTCAAAATGTATGGCATAAACTATGGTGATGTTACTGAACTTTTGATTTGATGTTCCCTTGAAGGTCCTATGACCTATTTTGACATGTGGGCAGTGGTTAAATGCTGGTTTATTAACTCAAAGCTCTGTGCTATAATATATAATAACAAAGAGAACAGTAAGAAAATATTCTGTTTAAACAAAACAGATCACTTTTACATGTGACAGCCAAGCCATGCTGGGGAGGAGGTGCTGAGTTTGGTGATGTTAGTAGCTGAGTGGTAACTGAAGAAGACAAATCTAACCAGGCATGGCAAGTCCATGCCGGCATGTGAGTCTGTACATTTAGAACGAGGCCACATGAATGGAGACCATAGTTTTCTGCTACCATCAGACCTTAGCTATTTCGTGATTATAAACGTTTCCTAACATTTACACGTTTCTAAACACATTTCTTTTCTTATTTTGCACAATTCCTACCACCATTGAAAAGACTTAGGTCATATGTTTTTGTGTTATCTAAATGGCATTCAAAACAAAACAAGAAATCCTTTCTTCACTTTTAACCATTGAAATCCTGGTTGGACAGTTTATATCAACTTTTAATCCCCTGAAATCAAAATTATCTGATACATTTTGAAAAAATCTCATACATGAAATGCAAAGTGGCCTTTGCTTATAACTATCACATTTAATAAATACAAAGGACCTCAGAGAAGATTAAGTGTTGGGTGTGACTATGACCATTCACAAATATTTTGGCGCTCCCACTTTCTCAGCCCATGGCAGAAGAGCAGATGCTCTAACGACTTGGAACTAGGTGAGGCCACATGACATACTTTCGCCAATGAAATGTGAGCAGAGTAATGAGCGTTATTCCTGGGCAAAAGCTTAAGTGATTGCACGTGATTTTCCTTTACCATGTGCCCAGTGATATTTCAGATATCAGTTGCTCTGTTATCTCAGTCTTGGAGTGAGGATGATGACAGAGCAGGAAAGTACTCCAGCTGACCTGCACAGAACTTATGGAAGAAAAAAAATTGTTTGTTTAAGCAACAAATACAAATGCAGACAATAATATCAATACAACCAGTGTGATTTGTTCTGTTAACTAAGTAATTAGGTAAAAAAGGTAACATAAAAGGAGGAGCAGATTTTGAAACAATGTCTTAGGTATGATTTTGAATGGTAATAAGTATATTAGAGGTATGCAATAAATGGTTAATTTTTGTGCAGTCCATTGCTTCAGATCTGTTTTTAAATAATCAAAATGTAGAACTGCATATCAAGATATACACAGCCATTTAATTTTTAGCAAGCATAGGACAAAAATACTGGGCTACATTAATTAACTTTCAAGAGAACTTCAAAATTAAGATTTAGTAAATTTCAATATTATGTAGGGTCATGGAAATTTAACATCACCTTTTTGTATTAGATGTGTAGCTGTGGTGTAATTTATTAGATGCATATGTATGCATATCAATTTTGAGGTCTCAGGAGCCAAATTCCATTGAAAACCACAATGACCTTACAGTGCCTTTACTTTATACTATAATTCTACACTGTACCCCTGCTACTTTAGAGTTAAAGACTACATAATTGGAGTGGTGCATTGTAATAATTCTCCAGGTCTTTTTAACAAGCAATATTTATTTAATCCTATTATATTAAAAATAGTTGGAGAAAGGGCTCCTGGATATGCTATTGAATAGCTGTTGCTCTTAAGAAGTTTAAAATGTAGATAAAACAGATTTTACTGCCCTAACCGGTTTGGCTCAGTGGATAGAGTGTCGGCCTGTGGACTGAAAGGTCCCAGGTTCGATTCTGGTCAAGGGCATGTACCTTGGTTGCGGGCACATCCCCAGTAGGGAGTGTGCAGGAGGCAGCTGATCAATGTTTCTCTCTCATCGATGTTTCTAACTCTCTATTCCTCTCCCTTCCTCTCTGTAAAAAATCAATAAAATATATTTTAAAAAACCAAACAGATTTTACTTAGGGTGGAAGAGTGAAATGCAAATGTGCTAGGGTGATTCTGTATCAATGGGGCTGAGATTTGGGTCCCATTTCTCTGTCATTCTGTTGGAAGGTGATAGAGGCAGTTCTGCTTGTTTTGAAAACATATATTTGTTCCAATGTGATTAAAATATTAGGAGACAATTTGCATAATGCAAATTTTGCACTTGCTTATGCACATTTTTTTTTCTGTGAGAAACCCAAGGTGAACATAGAAAACTGAATGCAGTAGAATAGAGTCACTTAGAGGTTCATAGAATACCTGTATGCACATACTTCAAACATCTACCTGCTACATTGCTCACCACACACGGTATGAGCCACAACTTCCACTTAGTTTACAGCTTTCAGTCTAATTTCACATAGCCCTCCTTTTACCCCTTCACAATAACACATTAGCTAAGCCCTCTGAGCCGCTCTTCTATAGCAAACTTCAGGCCTTTTTCAAGGTAATGTGATATTTACTATAGTATTTATGTAATTCTTAACCATGTATCATGTGTAAAATGATGCTACCATTTTTATTAGATTTCTATTTTTTTAAATGAGTCACTGGCAAACTTTTTGAGTGTTGGGCCCAACAGCATTTTCCCCATAAGCCTGTTGTCTTTACTGCATCGTTTTGCATAAATCATATTGTAGCAGAAGTGACTCTACGTGTCTGCTTATTTTGGTCCAATATCAATAGCAGTAATACTGATAGTGTTAAATATATGATAATATGGAGGCTATATGGAAGCTTATAACTATGGCATTACCCAGTATTTCACTTTATAGAAATATTTAGAATATTGAGAACATTACATTTCTCTCTTTTTTGAATTGAATTTATTAGGGTGACATTAGTTCATAAAATTATATAGGTTTTAGGTCTCCAATTCTACAATACGTCATCTGTATATTATCTGGTGTGTTTACCATCCCAAGTCGAGTCTCCTTCCATCACCATTTATCCACCTTCTACTTCCCCCATCTCTGCCCTCCGTCAATCACCATAGAATTCAGGTGTGGCTCTAACTATGATAGTAGCTTTTGCAAGGAGAAATTGTTTCCTAAATATATAGTCAATTATCTCATCTGGGAAGGATAGGACTTCTTGGATAATCAGTTTCGCTGGGTCAGTCATCATCACTTTGTATCTTTCTCCTTCAATAAAAGAACAAAGAAGGTCCAGTGTCCCAACTCATTCATTTATTCTTACTTTTGGCAAATATATATTAATTACTCTGTATTATTCACTGTTCTAAACATGCTGGATATTGTGGTAAGAGATCAAATTCTTGCCCTCATAGGACTTATGTTTACCATAAAAATTATATATATACACACTGAGTGGCCAGGTTATTATGACCACCTGACGTTTGTAGGAAAATTAGCTATAATTTCGTGCTGAAGTTGCTAGATGGCCAGACCATTATAAATGTCTGAATAGCACAACATACCTAAGTATCATTGCTGATCAAGTTCATCCTATCATGTTGATGGCATATCCCAATGGAGATGGCTTCTTCCAACAAGACAATGTGCCATGCTACGGTGCTCATATTGTGCAGGAGTGGTTTCAAGAACATGAGGGAGACTT
>NW_005354385.1:45564-73470 GCF_000412655.1 Myotis brandtii
ATATATATATATATATATAGAGAGAGAGAGAGAGAGAGAGAGAGAGAGAGAGAGAGTAATTAAAGAGAATGAGTGGTAGATTTCTTTTATGCCTGGTTTTGAAGTGAGTCTGTAGGTGGCAATCCTTCAGGATTAACTTTTAGTTTTAATTAGACCCTGACAAACTAGATTTAGGTAGCTGTTCTTTCAGAGGAGAATGCCAAAACAAGTATTCTGAAGCAAATGTTTTCCAAAGGAATGGCTTGCTCCTGGAATGATCAACAGCCCTAACTAGGCCAGGTTGTAGATGTGTGGCCTGGTGCTGTGTACCCCGGGCCTGTGGTAGAAAACTTCAAGAAAAGACGCGTTTGGCTTCCAGTGGTTTCTAAATTGAATTAACCAAGCAAATATTTCAACTATTCAGCACCAGTTGGAAATGTTAACTATTCACATTAAACTTTGAAAACCTTTGACAGTGTTTTAGTTCCCAATACAAATGTAGCCCTACTCATTTTGTCTTAGAGGAAGAGGGTTAACTTTGTTTGTTTCTTCTAAACATAAACTTGCTTTCTTAGTTAGATTAGCCGGGATTTTTCCCAGTCTTCCTGACTCCCCTTTTTCTTCCCGATTTTCTTTTGTTCTGCAGAGGACTCCGTGCCTTGGGTGAGGTTCTGAACTACAATAGAGGGAGAGGGGGCCTTTGTGGTCTGTTTTGAGCACCATGAATCCGACAAGTTTTACTTTCTTAGAGTGCTATATAGTGATTTTTTTATGTGTCTAAGAAATGGAAACATTTTGTCTCATATAAAAAAGAAATATTTTTATACTGTGCTCCACTCACAGACCACATCAGAGGTATTCTAAGAATAGAATAGATCAAATATATTTTATGGAAATATAATGAGAAAAGGATGTGTTCCCAAAACTCACTCTGAACAAAGGAATGCAGCATAGTCAGAAATACTTTAATGCTCCTAACAATTTTCTCATGTGAAAGACTGAGGAACAGCCCTGGTTTGAAGAAATCTCCCACTTCTCCCCAGGCTCCCTGAACTTGAGATCAGAACTGGGAAATCTATACATTGTGAAAAAGAAAATGTATGGAAAAAGTGACTTGGGGCATTAACCAAAAAGGCATTGTTTGAAAGAAGAAAACATCAATATGAAACGTTTTGTCATATTTCATTTCATTGATCATGTATTTATTTTATGTATTCCAGAGTACCGAAGCTTAGAAGTAACCGAATTTCTGGGGATTCATATTAGATTTGTCAGTCTGTGTTTGAGGGAACTTACTGGGAAGCCAGATAGATTACAATCATTGGCTTTTATCATCCTGTTCTATCATGTATACAGAGAAGAGTAAGACCAAGTACACGGAACATCTATCTTTTCTGAAAAACAACATACATCAAGGACTGAATGAATTTATATTCAAATAACATTCTTTTCACAATAATAACCTACAGGTGTTTGAGAAACTACACTTACCGGTTTTATTAAAGTCACCTGACCAAAGGTTAGATTTCATTCTAATCATATTACCTAATGTATTTTAAAAATATGTTATTTTGCTTTTTTTAACTTTGCTAGCTGTTACACTGGTGCACAAGTGTGATTTTCTTGCTTTTACGAGATTCTGTGTTCCAGTTTATATATTCATATTGATTCTTCTGCTGGAGTCAGCGTTGCCACCAAATGTCTGTATTGTCTTGCTGAGTTTATTTTGCTTGACGTTTTTTTCACTTCTGAGGTATTCTAAATGGGACAATAATATTCAGCACCCTTTCAACCCTATTTTGTGTTTTCTCAAAAAATATATGCATTTTCAATGGATGACTGTTTATTTACTGTATCGACTACAGCACAGTCTGAAGGGACCAGAGAGTCCCATGAAGGAAAAGTCATCATAATATTTGTGCATTAAACACACATATTTAGGTACATATATCTATTTTTTGAAAAACCAAAAATGCATATGCTATCATGGCCCCCAAGGTAGCAATAACATATGCAGAGAAAATTTATGCAGTTCCAGGCTGTGAACAGGATTTCCAAGAGCTACTTCCAGAAAACATTACCCCCCTCCTCGTTCTTCAATCTGTCCACTTACTTCACTCTGAAGACCTCCCTCCCCTTCTAAATTGACTAGCTGGGTGAGTTTGTCTAATTTAGCTTTGCTGCTTGGTGACTTTTGAGGAGCAATGAAAACATTCTTAGGATGTGAGTGTGGGTGTTTCTTTGTACATTTTTCTCTAAGGAAGGATTTGCAGGATGGATGCACTGCTTAAATATAAGGAGCCGTTTTATTTTAAAGGAGTTGAATAATGTGTCGAGGTGCATTTTTGTCAGCTTAAAATTTTCTAGTTATTTTCAACTGGGAAAACAAATAGAAACTATGTAGCACTTAAAAATAATTGAAAAGCTTTTTAAAAGATAAATTTTAAAAAATCTTACTTTGTAAAATCTCCTGAATGAAGAAAAAAGATATGCCCTGGAAATCTTACTGCTTTCATTATGTCACAGGAAATGCTACAGGAAGATAAAAATCTTAAGAAGCCAATCCTGCTCAGTTTTGAATGACATGCATTCTCAATGATTATGATATAATGTTTAAAATATTATATTAATATTACTTTATAATATTATATGTACATATATACTCTATGCTTATGTTATTAGCATATGCTAATTATAAATTTTAAGGGAAATTCAAATATTATATTATATATTATTCTTATTTAAAACTAAATGCACTACAGTTCTGTTATTTGGGATCTTTCCCCCTAAGTTCTGAGGAACCATGAGGAAATATTGACATTGAAATATGGCAAAACGGAAAAGTAAATAGGATTTATCAGGGCTTGTAATCTCGTTTCACTGGTATTTTTTTGTCTTCTGCCTCAGTGTTTTCCATAAAAAAATAGGCATGAATTAAAGAATGTACATTTAAGTTTCATTTTATTAACATTATGAATTTAAAAATAATTTGGTCCATGATGAGATAGCCCATTCTATTTTTTGTGATGCTAACTCTTAGCAATAATTTTAAAATATAATTAAACTTTACCATTTTATAACGCCCACACTTTGGTTTATTTTAACATATAGGTTTTTATCCAGTCTCATGTGTTTACCTGCCTTGGAGTAAACACAGTGCCTGTGCACTGCCCCACACGGCCTTCCACGGTCTGGCCACCTGCTGCCTCTCAGCAGCCTCTCCCGTGCTCTTCCCACTGACTCAGCTTCCTTGGCCTTGTTATTGCCCCTTCAACATTGAGCCTCCATCTTGAAGTAGGGCATTCACTTGTGTGTTTCCTGTGCCTGAAGCTTTCTTCCCAGATCTTCCTCTATCTGACTCCCTTACTTCCCTCCATTCTTTGATCAAATATGACCTCTTGGTAAGGCCAACTGTCATCACAATATTAATGCTTTAACCATCGTCTTCCTAGCCTAGCTCCCCAGATCCCCTTTAGTCATTTAATATTTTTTGCCCATAGTGATTATTACCTTTTAATATACTAGATAATTTATTTGTTTATTATATTTATTTTCTGTCATTTCTTAAAAAATGCAAGCTACATGAGGCAGAGATCATTGTCTGTTTTGCTTGCTGATATATCCAACTGCCCAGATTTGTGCCTGGTCTGATACAATCCATTATATTCATTGCATGAATTACATGAGTGAATGAATAAACAAATGCAAGATAGTTCTTTTCGGTGATTATAATGGCTTCCAAGCTCTTCTCATGGCTATTTCTTTTCTCTAAAAATGCTCCATTTTACTGGCATTCCTATAAAATAGTATTCTACAGATTGCTTGGTAGTCTGATTAATTTGAAGTATAAAGGGCAAATCTCTTCTATGATTTTGGGCACTATACTTCTAGTGATTCTGTTTTGAGGCAGTCGTGTCATATGATTCACAGGGAAATTATAATTAACTAGAACACTGGAATATACTTTTATATGAGCTGCCTTAAGTTTCATATTCCTCATTCTGTACTTGTGTAGTTTTATAAATGCAAATGTTGGAGTTAACATTTTTTCATTTTACATTAGATTTTATAATAGTTGACATACTTATGACAGGTTATTGAGATCTTTACTTCCTCCATTCATTCAGTCATGAGTAAATATTAATTCAATATTTACCCTGCGTTAGGCATAGATATACAACAAAGAGCAAGAAACAAGGATGCTAGCAGCTATGTTGGAACTTACAATCATGTGGAGGGGCAGGCATTAAACTATAACCACAATGCAAAATAGTAACTGTTCCAGGAGGTTTTCCCACCTTGAAAATGTGTAACAGGTGTTTTGATCGCTGAGGAATTACAATTGGTGTGAAATCTGAAGGAAGAGTTAACGAATGAAAACGTTAAAGAAGTTTCCTTGCAGAGGTGACAGAATGGAGAAAATGTCTGTGGCACACAGCAGCAGCTGCACATACGGGCCTGAAAGAAGACCAATGTATCTAAAGTAGAGGGTGTGCAGGAAAACGAAGTGAGATGAGTGCAGGTGGGAAGGGAACTGATCTTGCAGGACCATGAGGGCTGGGTTAATGAATTTGCTATCTTAGATGCTCTTACCTGTGTGACGTTTAGAGGTCCTCAGAGGCACAAGTTATTTTGTTCACTGGACCGGAAATTGGTGTGGTTGTGTTTTAGCTTCCTGTAGAACTTATATCTTCTATGTAAGATTTATTTCAGTTAAGACACTATCCCAGTCATCAAGTATATAGACCCAAGGGAATAAGAAGATGGAGGTTGGGAAAACTCTGGTAATAAACATTTCTCCTTTATCGCCTCTGAGGATAGCACGGTGGGGAGTAGTTGTAAAACGCAGCAGAAAGTGGAGTGGAGCCTGGAAGCAGAGCATCTTTTCTGTCTGTCATGGCTTATATTTATAGGGGCAGGAAGAAGAGCTGTTACCAACCTCTCATTTAAAATTGGGTGTTCCCTTGAAAATTCAGAGTTTCAGCATCTTTTGTCATTGTTATTATTTTTACTTTTTTCATCATCCTGAATGTCAATGGCAAATATACAGAATGTCAACTAAAGGACAAATACTAATTAGATATTAATTTAATTCGGCCTGAATGCATTTTTTCAATATCTCCGAGTACAAGTCTGGTAATAGTTTCCTTATTTCGGTATATCACTCCACCCACACTTGTTTATTGGCAGGAAGTCTACTGGAGGGAGAGGTCTCCTTTTACTTCCTGAATTGTTCAAGAACCCCAGGGGCTTGGCTAATATGAAAGTGATGTAATTTAGGTGTCCTGCTTGCTTACCAAAGTTTGATGCTAGTAAAAGTGGAAAGTCTGATGCCTACCTGCCATTTGGTAAGTCCCCATTTGTCATGGCCCCTGCCTAGCTCGGCGTGGTGCCACATGCTGGGCTCCAGAGCTGCAGTCATCACACTTCGCAAGCACGGATAGCCTTAGTCATTGTTTTCTAAGCTCAAACTCTATCCTATAGGAGGCGGAAAATGAGGACCTTTCAGTCCTCTCTCCACAATTAATTAGAATCTGCTCTTCCCAAATCCCTGAGACCTTCTCATAGAGCTGGAATCACCAACCCAAACTTCTGCTTTGCTCCTGGAGACATCTCCATTGTGGTTACTAGCATGGCTCTCTGTCTATAATCTTTGGTGCCAGCCACCTTGTTCTCCACTGCCAAATTTCTTTAGCTCTGAGTCTTCAGTAACTAGAGTCAGGCTTTCCCTGGCAGATGATCCATGAGCTGCTTCTGCCAATCACACCATTACCACACCAAGAAGCTGCTGTCTCTAAGCTACCCAAAGAAAGAAAATGTTTTCTTAAACCTTTTTCATGTATTTTCAGAATGAAGGGAAGCCCCTCAAATGACCTTGAAACACTTAAAATCTACTTTATGTTGATACACTTACGCTGGCCTGGTTACTGGGGATGAAGTTTCAGGTTTGGCTGGCTTATTTTGCCAACTTAAAGGAAACAATTGCCAATTATAAATCTGAATGCATGAGGACAAGGATTTTTATGTTTGGTAAGCAGTGCTATATCTTCAGAACCTAAAAGAGTCTGATATATAGTAGGTGTGGGCTTTTTTGTGGGATTAATAACTGAACCAAGTATCATTTCTGGTTAAATTGATTAGTTTATGACAGCATTGTGGGCACAAAGTACCTCACCAAGAAGAAAGTGGGTGTGTTGGTTCAAAGTTTTACTTTAAGCTCATTACAGATTTGGAGAAGGAAATAAATGGAGAAGGTATGGTGATAAAAGTAGGGCGAGAGAGTGAAACAAAAAACTAAACTTTTTATCAGAAGCAGATTGCAATAACATTTTTACACATTCGGTTGTGATGGTCGCTTAGGCATATATATACATATATATATATATATTTTTCCCTATTTCAAATAAATGAGGAAAGCAAGTTTTCATGTTAACATGAAGAAAATAATTTGTTTCCAATTCTTCAATCCCATATAAATATTCTTATTACATTCTTTATATACCCATGCAAATAGTCTCAAAATATTCTCATACTGTATATGTAAATATACAGGGTGTCCCCAAAAAATGTATACACACTTTAATAGCTGATAGCTCAATTGATGTTTCTTTCTTTTCAGATGTACTCCATTGGAATTAATAATTATTCAGAGTGTGTATACATTTTTGAGGATACCCTGTATGTATATACACATACACATATAATGTGCATGTCTTTCATATAAAAGTGTATATTTTTTAAAATTTAGATTAAAATTAAGAATAAAAAGCAAAATTCAGTAGAATAATGGTCAAAATGTCACTCTATTGTCTCTTCTATAAAAAAACAAAGCAATGGAATATCCAGGATAACCACCTATGTATTGCATAGATTTCATATTTGTGATATTATTAGACAAAGTATAGGTCATAACTAGGTCATTTGCATCTTAATCTCCAAAGAACGTTTTTTGTTGGTTGGGTACATAGAAATGGATTAAAAAAATACTTATGCCTACCTAATATTTATATATACCATACCAACATATTGGGAACTTAATAGAAACCACTGCAATTCCTCATATAAAAAATTGCAGCCTCCAATATTATATTCCTTCAGGTCAAAGCCATATTTACTTATGAAATCGAGTGAAAAGGTACAAAAATGTACATTCGCTTTTGCTTGTCACATAAATTTAAATCCCATCATGAAAGTGAGGTTGGTACAGATTGAATGAGGGCATTATCTGTTTTCAAAATACAATATAAGCTGATATTCTTTTTATCTCAGATCATTTGGCCTTTGTGTTTTTCCTGTACTTAATGTGTACATTCTTGTGTGTTGTCATAGAAATATGATCTTTATTTTAATCAAAATTTATCTATATAATTTATAAGTCTCTGTCCCAAGAGCAATTCTTATTTAATTCCCATAAAAAAATTTCTGGTTTTTCCTTGTTTGAACAAAATCAATTTTAACTTCAATTTCGTGTAATTTCTAGGGATTTCCTCTCATTTAAATAATTCCCAAGAATAAAATCTGATGTTTCTTTGTAGGAAAAGAAACACACTTATGATGTTTTCTTAGGAAATTTATAATGCACAAGCACAACAGTTTACTGGTTTACAATTTAGGCCTATTTCAAAATGAAATTCTGATATATAATAGCCATTTAACTCAGAACAGCAGAGGAAATTAAAAATTATATTATACTATATACAATATTTACTTGTGGGCATTTTGGAAAAAATGTATTCTAAGTCCAGTAAGATATTTATTAAAAGGCTGCTAGAAGAAGGCCAATAAAATAAGGTAGACATTTTTTAATATCCAAAAAATGATCTTTAGAAATACTTATGAATACCTTTTTGGGTTGCATATACCTGGTTCACCAAAGCAACTCACCTATTTGGCTTTCTTAGTGCTATTCAGCCAGTGGTCAATCTGGCATTCCCTTTGTCTAAAGATAGTCAGACCCACTATGCTGTGTTAATAATACTTACTAATTTGGACTTTGAGGCAATCCGAATGTTTGTTTCAAGTGTATTTATATTTTTTATTTTTTAAAATAAAATTAGAAACCCAAATCTCAATCATTTCAGGTTATCTTTTAAGAAGCATTTGTTTAATCTGCCCAAATAAATTGTGTTATGGTAGTAGGATTTATATATTTTACACCTTTGGATTCATTAATAGCAGTAAACACAGTGGTTGAGAATATCTGCTTTAAAGCAGATAAAAACAGACTCAACCTCTGACCCTGTTTCTTACTTGTTGTGGGACTCCATGTAAGTTACTCAACTTTTTTAAGCCTTCAAGATACTTAGCTTCAGAAAGATAGCTTCCTCGTCTCCTTTAGTATCAAACTCCAGTTCTCTCAAATCTACTCTTTTCATAAGAAATTTAGCTTCTTTTCCATCCACTCACAAAACCTGCAATGAGATGAACTGAACCAATTCCCCTTAGAAAGCAGTTTATAGATCATCTGTTTCCCCTCCCCCCATATATGTCCCGTGCGGGTCTCACACTTCTCTTATGAGTGCCTTGTTCCAAGAAGCACAGCCAGTATTCCTTCCACAGAGACCAAGATCTTTTTGGAGGAGATTCTAATATTAAGAAAATTGAAATTTCTTTTCTGTCATTACTTAGAGAGGATATTATGCCTGATAATATTTAATTAATTTTAATTTACATAATACTTATTGAGAAATTTTCTGTGCAAAGCACTGGATTGGTAAAGTAGGAGGACAGAAATGGGATCAACAACACCTGTGTCCTCCCATCTATGGAGACAGATACATACTAAATAATATCAACAAAGGGCAGATTTATTTATTTTTGTCTTTTAAACTTCTTTATTTTTATTTTATTTTTTATTGTTTAAAGTATTACAAATAGTAGTATCACTTACCCCTGCCCCCCAACCCTCCCCTGCCTTCCTGCTGTAGTTTGACAGTCTGTTTGATGCTTCTTTGTATCTGCATCTATTTCTGTTCATCAGTTTATGATGTTCCTTATGTTCCATAAATGAGTGAGATCATGTGATATTTATCTTTCTCTGACTGGCTTATTTTGCTTAGCATTATGCTCTCCATGTCCATCCAATGCTGTTGCAAATGGTAAGAGTTCCTTCTTTTTTACAGCAGCATAGTATTCCATCATGTAGATGTACCACAGTTTTCTAATCCATTCATCTACTGATGGGCACTTAGGCTCTTTCCAAATCTTAGCTATTGTAAATTGTGCTGCTATGAACATAGGGGTGCATATATCCTTTCTGCGTGGTGTTTCTGATTTCTTGGGATAAATTCCTAGAAGTGGGAGTACTGGGTCAAATGGGAGTTCCATTTTTAGTTTTTTGAGGAAACTCCATACTGTTTTCCACAGTGGTTGTACCAATCTGCATTCCAACCAGCAGTGCAAGAGGGTTCCTTTTTCTCCACATCCTCTCCAGCACTTGTCGTTTGTTGATTTGTTGATGATAGCCATTCTGACAGGTGTGAAATGGTACCTCATTGTTGTTTTGATTTGCATCTCTCGGATGATTAGTGACTTTGAGCATGTTTTCATATGTCTCCTGGCCTTCTGTATGTCTTCTTTAGAAAAGTGTCTAGGTCCTTTGCCCATTTTTCCATTGGATCATTTATTTTCCTTTTGTTGAGTTGTATGAGTTCCCTGTAAATTTTGGAGATTAAACGCTTACCAGAGATAACATTGGCAAATATGTTTTCCCGTGCAGTGGGCTTTGTTGTTGTTTTGTTGATGGTTTCTTTTCCTGTGCAGAAGCTTTTTATTTTGATGTAGTCCCATTTATTTATTTTCTCCTTAGTTTCCATTGCCCTAGGAGTTGTGTCGATAAAGACACTGCTACGACATATGTCTACTATTTTGCTGCCGATGGCTTCTTCTAAGATTTTTTCTTTGTTGTTTTGTTGATGGTTTCTTTTCCTGTGCAGAAGCTTTTTATTTTGATGTAGTCCCATTTGTTTATTTTCTCCTTAGTTTCCATTGCCCTAGGAGTTGTGTCGATAAAGACACTGCTACGACATATGTCTACTATTTTGCTGCCGATGGCTTCTTCTAAGATTTTTTATGGTTTCCCATCTTGCGTTTGTCCTTTATCCATTTTGAGTTTAATTTTGTGTATGGTGTAAGTTGGTGGTCTAGTGTCATTTTTTTACATGTATCTGCCCAATTTTCCCAGCACCATTTATTGAAGAGACTCTCTTGACTCCATAGTATGCTCTTGCCTCCTAACAAAGGATAGATTTTAATAAATGATATTTACTTCAATAAATAAGTGGTATGTGAACACATAAGAGGAAGAAATTAAACTTAACTGAGTGATTTCAGAAAACAATGAGATTGATTGAAATTTTATGTCTAGTCTAAAGGATAGGTTGAATTTTTATTTGTGAATATTGGGGTTAAAACACATTGAAAGAACTATTGACAGGAGAGAACTATTTAAGAAAAGGCCAGGAGGTGAGAGTAAGTGAAGTCATGTTAGATGAGCTGTAGAGATTTAGGGTATGGTTGGTGTGATGGAGAAATGGGAGATGATATAATGAAAAGTAGATCTGGAAAAGAAAGCTTGGGATAAGAACCACAGAAGCTCAAGGGAAGTGAATCTGAAAAGAAGTCATGCAAAGGTTTTGAATTGCTTTATGATAATTAGGTTAAAAAAGTATCTGGGGTAAAAAAATGAAGTTAATAATATGATAAAGGTCTTTTGTCCCTAATCATTATTTTTTTAAATATGTTTTTATTGATTTTTTTTTACAGAGAGAGGAAGGGAAAGGGATAGAGAAATAGAATCATCAATGAGAGAGAAACATTGATTAGCTGCCTTCTTCATGTCCCCTACTGGGGATGGAGCCTACAACCTGAGCATGTGCCCTGACCAGGAATCAAACCGGTAACCTCTTGGTTCATGGAGCTACACTGGCTGGGCATCTCATGATTCTTTATTATGTCATTGAGTTACATCTATGATTTCATTTAATCCACAAAACAACACTGTATTATTACCATTTTACCAAAGGGAAAGTTAAGATACAGTAAGGTAAAGTAATTTATTTAAGAATATACAGTAAGTCCCCAAGGTGTGGTTCAAATTTAAAACTTTACGACTCCTAAAAACTTGGTTTTAAGTTTTTTTCTTACTACAAGGGAATTGCAATTATTCAAGCAGAAGTAATGAGATTCTTCACTTGGACAACTGGAAATGAAAATGGGGGGGGGGACAGATTTAAAAAATAGTGTAAAAGGAAATTCTATGGGTTTTCAAGATTGGGTAGATAGGAAGGGTGAGAGAAAGCAAGAGATCTGTGGACAGGAAGGGAGAAGAAGAAGGGCACCATTGCCTTCAAACAGGAGGAAAAATCTTGGCCTCCATAAGGGTAGATCATTGAAATGATAAGAAAGAATAGCACCATGGAGATGATAAGACTATGTGAGAAGGATGCACAAAAGAAGGGAATTAACAGAAGGAGAACAAAGCAGCATTTCCTAAAGCCAGGAAGAAAGCCAAATCAGACCAGGCAAGAGATTATAGAGTACATCAGAGAAGAAATGGTGCGTTATTCATGAAAACGGAAAATATACAAAATGCTGCCAAGTGGCCAGGTGCTTACTAATTGGGCAACCTGGAGGAAATCAGTCCATTTCCTGAAGCTGCAGTTTCCTCACGTTGCTGTTAAAAATCATTTTAAAGAAAAGGTTGTTGTGAAGATCAATGTGCTAACACATGCAAAATGCTTAGTGCAGTGCCAGGCATATAGTTCATGCTCAATGAAGTCAGCTGTCAGTGTTATCATCATCATCACCATCAGCATCTCATCATTGATAAATGTGGAAAGACACATTTGGATTTGATGACTCATAGCTTTTTAGTGACATTTCAGTAAGTAGTTTTCATACTTCGTGGGGCAGGAACAGATTACAAGAGGGTGAGAGCAGTCAAAGAAGTAGAGAAGGAAAACAATTTTTCAAAAAGCTTGGCAGTAAATGTGAGGGTAGAGGGCAGTGAGTCAATGGGAATTAGTACAGGAAGTTTTTTCTAGGATTAAGTTTTCACTCTGAGAGAAAGGAAGGGGTAGAAAGGGAGAAAGTAGGAATGTCTGAGATGAATAAGCTTTGAAATGGACATGCAGGAAGTGATCATTTGGAAGAGATAGCAACTTTCACAACCTTATAACAGAATTATTTTCATGCACAGGTGGGATGAGTTACAGAGAGGATTACAATGGGGTGCAGCCTCATTCGGTGATTCATTTGTACAACACAATTCCAAACGTGGACTTATTTGGGAGTAAATTCCACAACCAGAGCAGTGACTGTATATTTTCCATCCTAAAATGTCAGTAATGCCAAGGAGAGGTCTCAAGGAATACAAGTTAGACTCCGGATGGTCTTGCAAAGACATCACTGATTTGACTGGAGAGAGAGAGAAAGAGAGAGAGAGAGAGAGAGAGAGAGAGAGAGAGAGAGAGAGAGGTCTCATTTTTTCCCTTGTGCCAAAGAACATGAGAGTGAGTAAATCTTCACAGGGTATGAGATTGCAATAAAAATGTGTGCAAATTTAGATGGAAATTAGGCATGTTCCCAGGGCTCCTGGAAAATTGCCAGCACAACGCTCAAAACATTGCCTTTATAGACTATGTATGTATTTATTTCTTTGTAAATCCAGTCTATAGAGTTTTCTGTTTATGATTGTTCCCAAGGACGTTCTTTCTCCAAGCATTTTTCTAAGCAGATACTCACTCAAAGCTGGTTTTCAAATCATATCAAATGCAATCAGTATTTTCTGTGAAATTTCTCTGCTTGATATTACTGTTCTGTTCTTCATAATTTTATTATGCAATGATCATAGTAAAGTTTTATCAAAGATGCATAACATGTGTGTGTGCGTGTGTGTGCATGTGTGTTTGTGTGTGTGTGTATGAGAGCAATTCCAAATATGGGGAATTAACAGTATTAATTATTTTTCAGACCTCTCAAACACATTTCAAATCTACACTTGAAACATTATCTATTTTCATTATAGTTTAATTCATTAATGCCCTTTACATTCTATGTATTTAGAGTTTGAAGTGTGTCTGAACAGTACAATATGATAGTGTAAGTTGAAATGTAGACTATTAATTGCTGAAAAATATTAATGATGTTACTTTCCAAATATTTCATTATATCAACCTGTTTTTCTTATTCTTTCATTTTACTAATTTCAAAAAGCATAGCTAGGGCCAAGAATATCAAACCATTTTGAGTTATAGAATGTTACAATGAATTATAGTTTCTCTGAAAGACACAAATATGCTTAAATCAGTGACTTACATGGTTTTTTGGTGGTTTTCTATCTTTACACATAATTCTAAGTTTCTTTAAAGTAATACAGTTCTAAATATAAAAATTTATTATCAGAAGAGAAATAAGTCATTCTGAGACTCAATAGTTATAAAACTGGAGAACATTTAGTTTTGGATATATTTAAACTCTCATGACTTTACGAAATACATGAAATGAAATATTGGAGTCACTTAATCTATGTTGTTTTGTCTTCTTTGTGCTTCTTTGATATTATTCAGAATGAAATTACTGGATATGACACATTCATTAATTTTTATTTTATGTTGAATTTATTAAATGTTTATACTATCTATTAATATTATAATTGCTTTTTATAAAATAAAATAGGTGCCTTCCACATGTATTTTGTATTTCTGTTTGCTGAGTTTATAGCATAGTTTAGAGAATTAAAAAAGCATTTTGGTTGGAAACTTGGAGAAAGAGCTATTTTTTAACTGGAGGATATTAACTCTGGGCTGGAAGTCAGACCAGTGGTTCTTCAGGCTCCCAGGTCCAGCCTCCAGCCTCAGGTCAGGGTGGCGACCTCTCTCTCAGAGCAGAGTAATGCTCCCCTTGCATCCTCTGTTTCAGAGGAATGTCTTTAGAATCCAGCAAGAGTTACTAAAACAAGCATGTCAAACACAAAGGCTAGCACAGGCCAAATAAACTAGGTTTAAGTTTATGTGGGCCGCAAAAAAACATAAGCTTTAATTTTCATAGAAACGTAGGTATATTTCAATAGAGACATGCTGAATTCAAAGGGATGAAATAAATTATATATATAGTGTGTTTGTGTATATATATATATATATATATATATATATATATTATGCAAATGAGGTTGGGACTCTGTAACGGCCATGACCAGCTCAGGAGGAGGGGCCGGTACGGCCCCGAGCCTGAGAGAACAACATGCAGGCACGGCCCAGAGCCTGAGAGATCAACACAGAGGGGCGCCTGCTACCAGCTCAGGAGGAGGGGCCGGTATGGCCCCGAGCCTGAGAGAACAACATGCAGGCACGTCTCAGAGCCTGAGAGATCAACACAGAGGGGCGCCTGCTCCGAGCCTCCGTGGTGCGGCTGAGGGAAGGCCCCCAGTGGACACACACACACACACACACACACACATACACAGGGTGCCTGCTTCGAGCCTCCATGGCTAGTATATTTCCCTTTACTTCCTTCTGCTTAGTGTTGTTGTTTTTATTTATCTAATAAGTACTTATCACTATTTTGATTCCAAACTCATCCCCTAGTTGATGAAATCTCTCCCAGTATGTCAAGAGCATCAGGAGTATTATTTGTGACATTTTTCTCTCTCAGGGACTTCTAACTTCTTCCATTCTGGACATAGGTGCATAGGTGTTACCTTTTCCCATCTCACTGTGTTGATTCTCTGGTTTCAGACCCCATGTCTCCCTCTGTCATTTAGGACCTCATTTTGTTGAAGCACATCCTCTAAGAGTTTTCTTTGAAAAAATACATATGAGAGAATGATGCTTGAGAGTACTTATGTATGATAATTCCTTTACTATATAAATAGTGTTTTGGTGTAAAATTCTAGATTGGAAAAGTCACTTTCTTTTAGAATGTTGACAGTATCATTCTGTTTTTTTGTTTGTTTTTTTTTTGTTTTTTCAACTTCCAGTGTTGCTATAGATGCAAAGCCATTTTAATTGCTTGTTTTTCTTTGTAGGAGCTTAGGAGAGTTTTCCTTTGCTTTACATATTCTGCTACTTCTTGGTAGTTTGCCTTGCTGTGTATTTGGTAGCATCAATTATGGTGGGTGCTTAGAATGTTCTTTCAATATGGAAACTCATGTTATCCATTATGAATATTTTCTTTTTCTTGGTGCATTTTTTTGATGATTTTTTCCGCTTTGTTGTCCTTTTCTCTGGAACTCCAATTATTTTGATAGGGATTAACTGGATTGACTTGACTCTCTAGTTTTCTTATTTTTCTTTCCTACTTTCTGTCCTTTTTCTCTGTTTTTTTTTTTTGTTTTGTTTTTTTTTTACAAATAATCTTAACCTATTTTCTACACTTCTTTAACTTTTAATTTCTGCTATTATATTTCAACAGCACTATTTTCTCTGGATATTTCTTTTAAATATCTATTTACTGTTTCATGAATGCAATATCTTCTTTTATCTCGTTGAGAATATTACTTAAAGCTATTTTTCATAATTTTTTTCCTCTTGTATAAAATCTGTTTTTTTAAAGTGTTTTCTAAAGCATTTCCACTTAACTTCTCTTTGGTTATTTCCATCTTACTTCCTCATGTTAGACACTTCTTTAAATGCCCAGACCTTGTTAACTATCTGCTAATATTTCGAATGGGGCACTAAAAGTTATCTAGGAGGCTGTGAGCATGTGAATGGGATCTGTGGACTGTGGTTCCCTCTGTAAGCTTATCTGGCTGGAACATTTCATTATGGAACACTTGATGTCAGAATCTTTGGGTCTTCTTCTCTTGGGCTGGTATATTTTCAAGAAAGAGAACTCCTCTATTCTTTTGCCTACAGTGTATAGGAGCGACTGCCAACATTTGGGGGAAGCACAGGGCCTACACAATGTGAGGGGAGGAAAAAGCGGTTGGTCACTATACTCAAATCACATCTCTTCCTCTATTATCCCATAATGGCAATATAATTCCCAGTAATCTGGGCTCAGAACCTTAAAATCCTCCTAAAGTATTATTCCTCCTTTATTCATAAGTCTATATTAATAGCCACATCTTATCTTCCTGCTATATGGCAAGATATTTGTTGGAAAGATCCAAGAGTCAGAGCAACATGGTGGAATGGTTAAGAGCATGGAATGCAAAACAAACAAACAAACAAATTCTTTAGAAAGAGCATACAACGACACCTTTCTTACTGGTCAAGGAACATGTTGTTCTGGAAAAGAGAGTTTCCCAATTAATAGTTAACCTAGTACCCTGATGATGAGAAAAAAAGCAAGAAATACAGAGCTGGGTTTGAATCCTGGTTTTATCATTTGCTAGCTGTGTGACATTTTCAATGCCTTTATCATTTTTAAAGCTCAGTTTTTAGCACTTTCCAGGATTTCTTCAAACTCAAAAATCAACATTACATTTTTTTTCTGAACAAGAATATTTTCTGTGTATATTTTACAATTTTTAGGTTTTAGATTCCTATTCTTATATTTTTAGAATCTAGATAATTTTATAAATTATGCATGATTTTAAAAATTCATCTTTTATTCTGATGTACCACAAATCATTTTCCCTCTATTATTTGTCTTTAACCCTAATTTTTTATATTTGATACTTAGAGTTTTCTCCCTCCATCAATTACTCAGACCTTGCTTCGAAATATCCTAATCATTGATGAGTATTTTTCTAGTTTCCAAGGTCTTTATAAACTAGTCATCTTTCCATTCAATTAGACAATGTTTTTCTATGGGTTACATTTGTCTCCGAGAACTTTCTTTTATTAGTAACCTACATAATGGAGTTTTTTACATAGTCGATACTTACTCATTTTACTCTTCCTTAACAACCCTGAAAACCTTTCTGATGAATGGATGAATGGATGTGTAGGAAGTGGTGTCATGTATGCATATAAATTTTAGCTGTTTCATTCATCAGCAGTGTGTGTAACAGTAATTAGAGTGAAATTGCAGTCTATGGGAAAGTGTTAGGTGTGGCTCATCATTAATGGAGGTGATGTGATGTAGAGTCAAGTGTAAGGGAAGTTGTGCAGAGAGGATGTTTTGTTTCTGAGAAAGATTCAGGAATTGGTTACCATGCTCTGTTTCTGTTGTAAGTAGGCTGTATTGAAAGAAGATAGCATAATGTACAAGCATTTAAGAGCAGACTGCTCAAGAAGGAATTGAGGCTGAGGGATTGCGTCCACAATAGCACCAGTAAAAAGGTTCTTTTCATTTGAGTCAATGGGAGTCTGAAATATGTTGAGACAGAAATATTCTTTTGTAATGGCAAGTTGGATACTAAAATATGATTTCTTTCTTGGTGCTTTACAGCACTGTGGGAATTTGTGGTTTAAAAGCCTCTTTTCAAATACAGCTAATACGATCTGAATTAGACTGTGGTCAGAGAAAGTTTTCTGAGGTTAGATTACTATTTAGAAATATCTTTTCACCTTTATTTATTTTTTAAAGTTCCACATGCCTTATAAACAACCTTTTGGAATCATACTTTAAATGCCTTAAAATTCATTTCCTAACATGTAACACGAGATTTTAGCTCACTTATTGCTGGAAAGTGAGAATCTGAGCTCCATAGTGCAGAGAAGCTTGGTTCCTCTTATCTGTGATTTAAAAACACTATACTTCTCTAGAGACAAAGCAACAATTATGACTTGAAAGACCTTCCTTTCGTGTTATTCTTTTTTGTTTGCCTAACAAAGTAGTACATTTGCTAGCTCTAACAATGTTACTGTATATCAAGTGTGGTTTACTCTACAAAACCATATAGACATAAAATGACAAAAGCTCTCAGCTCATAAACCAAAACACACTGAAATGAGTTAGCATAAATGAATGCATGAAATCATGGAGAATGATTATCTGGTAATGATACCATTGTAATTAGCTGGTTAATAATAGGAAAGAAGTAAAAGGGAAGCCAGACATTATAAACATGGTCATCTGGTCAGCTTCACCAGGAAGTTGCAACTTCACACTCCCCAGGGAACCACCAGTCCATCCTTGCAGAGCCCTGGGGGAAGGGAGTGGACACGGGGAAGATGGACACATGCCCGGTGAAGCTGGGTGACCTAGGGAAGGTGTCTGTCAGTCAAACCTGGGAACAGAGATGATTGGCCAGAGTGGTTGGGGCTGCTGCAAGGGCATGAAAATGTTGGAATACATAATCCCCTAGACACAGGAGTTTGCTCTCTTGGCTCTCAGCTCTTGGTGCTCTTGTGGCTCTCTTGCATTTAACGTATTCCCTCCATAGCCATTGGCCATGCAGTCCCCCCCACTCCCCATGCAATGGATTGATGGACTTCAGCTAGACTGATGCTGGATTGGACTGCTCCAACATGGAACAGAAACTCCGGGCAACAGCTAAAGGCACAGCTACACTTTTTCCTTGGCAGGGCAGAGGGCAATGGGACCTTGGAAACTAAAGGGTATAATCCCACACAAGTAAATATCACTCATTCTCCCATGGAAGTTTCAGAAAACTCTTTTTTTGTGTGATATCCTAAGAAGCCCACATTTCTTGGCAATAGGTGGGGAAAGGAGAGCAGTAAAAAATAACAGTAACGGTGATGTGCTCAGATCTGTGCTTCAGATCTCTTACCCATGTTACTTGGAGATGATTCTCCTACTCAGTAAGTACTAGCTGTGTACATGTGATTCATGGTTTAAACTCTCCTGCTTAAGATGGTTTCTTACAGGAAGAGACACCAGACTCACATGTGGTAGACAAGTAACATTATTTAAAAAAATGTTTAATGAAATGTATTGGGGTGACATTAGTTAATAAAATTATATAGGTTTCAGGGGTACAATTCTATAATTCGTCATCTGTATATTGTATTGTATGTTTACCACCCCAAGTCAAGTCCCCTTCCATCATCTTTTATCCCCCCCTTTACTCTCTCCTACCTCCCCCAACATTTTTTCCCCTTGTAATCACCACACTGTTGTCTGCATCTATTAATGTTTCTTTTGTTTAATTTCTTCACCTTTTAAACCAACCCCCGCAACCCCCCTCCTCTCTGACAGTTGTCAGTCTGTTCTCTTTATCTATGAGTCTGTTTCTATTTTTTTGTTAGTTTATTGTGTTCATTAGATTACACATATAAGTTAAATCATATAGTACTTGTCTTTCTCTGACTAGCTTATTTCACTTTATTTTTTTTGCTTGTTTCTTTTTAGCTTTGTTGATCTTAAACAAATAGCCAGATATTTCTCAAGCAAAATGGGTTTATTCCAGAGCAACAAAGAATTGCACTTCAGGACATGAGGTCGAATTGTGAACAACACACAAGTCTAGAGAAGCAAAGGTAAGGAACACCCTTTTATTTACTTGGAAGGAGCTATTGTAAAGAAAGAGTCCATTAGAGGAAGCTGAAAGTTCAAAGTATAGTGACTTTTCATTGTCTGACTAATGGCAGTCTCCTACTGGCTGAGTTGTTACTGGGCAAGGAGGAATCTTTTCTGCCTCCAGCTAAGGAAGTCAAGTACAGTTCACCCTTGAGAAACACGAGTTTGAACAGCATGCATTGAATTGCATGAATACCCTTAGATGCAGACTTTTTTCAATTGAGCCTTGCAGTTCAAACCTGCATTGTTCAAGGGTCAACTTCGAGGTTGGGAATCTGTGAATATGAAAGGCTGACTGTAGTTATATGTGGATTTTTGACTGTCTAAACCCTGAGTTGTTCAAGAGTCAACTATAGTATCACTTCCTGCCAGAGATGCAAGGTATGTCTCTTCCTT
This sequence comes from Myotis brandtii, assembly GCF_000412655.1. NCBI lineage: Eukaryota > Metazoa > Chordata > Mammalia > Chiroptera > Vespertilionidae > Myotis > Myotis brandtii. The sequence continues at coordinate 65,311 of NW_005354385.1, forward strand.
TGGAGTCAGCAGTTGAATGACTTCTGCATGAGAGTTCTCTCTTCTAGCCTCTCAACTCCATTTTAAATGAGATTTCTTCTTTTTATTTCATAGGTTCTAAGGAGCTTGTAAGAGTGACACATTCTGGTTTTATTTTCTCCATCCTTTCATCTATTTCTATATATATGTATATGTGCACACTCAAATATACATATAGATACATAGACACCTATATCTATCTATCTATCTATCTATCTATCTATCTATCTATCATCTATCTATCTATCTATCTATCTAGCTAGCTATCATTTATGCTTCTCTATTTTTTTTACCTAACTGTAGCCAAAAGCATACCTTAAAATTTTTGTTGACTTTAAATATAAAAACATATATTTATATGCATATGAAATTTATTGACCTTAAATATATATAAAATATAGCTATATTTTTGGCTTTCTCCCCACTCTCTTTTCCTAACCAATCCTCCTTCCATCATAAGTAACTAATGTAAATGACCTGATAATCTCTCCATAATTTTTTTCTTTCCCTGTATTTCTCCCTTCTCATATTATATATTACAATTTGTAAAATAAATGATTGATCAACAGACATTTATTTTACAACAATAAAATCATATTATGTTTACTTCAGTGTATAACATTTTGTCAAAAACTCCTCCAAGACAACAAATCTAAATAATTATTTTAAAAAGCTACATAATAATCTGTGGTGAAGATAAACCACCGTCTATTTAGCCATTGCTCCTATTAATAATCATTTATTCCACTCCCAAACAACCTATTATAAATAATGAGCTATTACAAATAATGTTCATGCATATACATCTAATGCTGTTGATTTTATCCCTAACAGGGTAGATTATAAGGTATGGGATTTGTGGTTGAAGCATATATGTATATTTTAATTGTACAAATTCAGATTTTTAGTAGGAATTACACTAACTTTTAAAAAAGTTTGCAATTCTGTGTATGCAAAGTGATATTTCATTACTAAATAATATGAATTCCTTCCATTTATAGTTAGAAAATTTATATATTTATCTATTATTTTTAATATTATCTATAATAATAAAAGGGTAATATGCTAATTAGACTGGACGTCATTCCAGATGTCATTTCAGACGTCCTTCTGGACGAAGCTGGGGCCTGAGTGAAGGCCAGGTCCCGGGTGCCTGCTGACGGCTGGAGGGAAGCCCATGTCCCGGGTGCCAGAGGGCAGCCAGTGCCGGCAGCCAGGGGAAGGAAGGCCTACTCTTGCATAAATTTCATGCATCAGGCCTCTAGTATATTTATGTATATATATACACACACACACATACACACACATTTGGAGTCACTCTTTTCTAAATTGCCTATAAATCCCTTGCTTATCTTTTCATAGTGTGGGATGTAGCCTCTAAGATGGTCTCAATGATAGCTGCCTCATGACTTTCAGTCCCTTGTGTATACTTCTCCTTTTAAATGTAGGCTAGATTTAGTTAGTAGCTTCTAACAAATAGAATACAGAAGAAGTAATGAGATTAGGTAATAAAAAGGTTGCAAACTTTCTTCTTGAGTGCTCTCCCTTGCTCACTGTGTATTGTGTAGCAGGTGGGAAGTCAGCTGCGATATCATGAGGCAGCCCGACTGGAGAGGCCAATATAGTGAGGGAGTGAAGCTTGACAAAAACCATGTGAGGGAGCTTGAAAGCAGATTTCCCTTCCCCAACTGAGATTTCATGAATCTGTAGTGACCAACCACTTTGTTGCAACTTATGGAAGATCTAGAACAAGAGGAACCTAGAGGAGGCATTCCTTGATGCCTGACACAACTGTGAGAAAATGAATGTGTGCTCTTTTAATCTCATCAATTTTGGGGGAAGTTTGTTATGCAGCAATAGATAACAACTACATATAGGATTCTTTTATTTTTTTCTCACAAGCTTATAACTCCTACATTATGATATTTACCTAGAGCCTTACGTATTCTTTGTAGATATTTTCCAACTCTAACAGGTGCATATTAACTTTGTTTATGCTAACTCTTGCTGTGTGACTTAAATTGCATTGTCAAATATTTCCTTTTTTCTCCTTTAAAAAAACGGTTAGCTTAACAGTAGGTAAGATAAATGCATTCTAAATGTTTTCCATTATTTTTGTTTTATATTTTATAACATAAATTTTTATTCATCTTGAATTTATTTTATAAAGCATTATTTGTATGATACATCTCCTAGGGATGTCCTCTAAGTTTTTTAGCATATTTTTTATCATTTCCATTTTTTTTGCATATTTCCTCTATAGTTTGAGATATTTCCTTTACTTAATTTCTCAGGACATTTATTCAAATTTTATCAGTAATATACTCACCTTCAACTTATGTATTGATTTTAAAATTCAATAACCATGTTTCCCAGTTGGATTTTTTTCCAAATGTTGCACTTGAACCATTTTGTGTACACTTAGAGTTTGTTTTGTGTCAAACATCAATTCATTGATCTCCTCTGCAGTTCTCCTCAGCTCCTACTCTGAGTGTTCTGCTTATTCGCTCCCTCTAGGTCAGTGGTTCTCAATCTTCCTAATGCCGCGACCCTTTAATACAGTTCCTCATGTTGTGGTGACCTCCAACCATAAAATTATTTTCGTTGCTACTTCGTAACTGTAATTTTGCTACTGTTATGAATCGTAATGTAAATATCTGATATGCAGGATGTATTTTCATTGTTACAAATTGAACATAATTAAAGCATAGTGATTAATCACAATAACAATATGTAATCATACATGTGTTTTCCTATGGTCTTAAGCAACCCCTGTGAAAGGGTCGTGCGACCCCCAAAGGGTCGCGACCCACAGGTTGGCGACCCACAGGTTGAGAACTGCTGCCCTAGGTTCTGGTTCTTGAGCAGCATTGTGATATTACTTTGCCAGCTTGTTGTTCTCCTCATTCTTTGGCATCAGCTTACCTTCTGGCTGTCTTGTGCATTGGCATTCCCCTGCATGATGGAAGGGTTTGTAGTGACATCTGAAAACTCCTGTGCTCTGCTGGTGAATGCTGTTCTCCTGTAGGGAAGCAAATGAAAACCTCTCCATTCTGAGTTTTCCCTATAGCAGAAGTTTGGAATTGTACTCTCAGTGGAAGGGAGAACTCAGTTTAGCAACTCTTGGCTTCTCTGAGTTCTGGGCCGTCAGCCTTCCATAACCACTTTTCTTCCTGGAGTCCACAGATCTTTTATACCTGCAGAAGCTGCATTCCTGCTGGGCCCAGCAGCTGCTTGGCTCTGGAGAAGTGTTGATAATTTGGTTAGAGTTGTAGAAAGACAACAACAATAATGCATGTCACATATCTTTTTCCAAGCTTCTTTCTTCACTCCAATGCTTACATGATATGATGTTCATAGTTTTGGCTGTGTAGTACATATTACTAAGGTGTTCATAAAAAGTGTTTATAAAATTGAGATTGCTGAAATAAGCATAAGAAATAATCAAGATATATTATTTGTCAATTCTGGAAAACTGTAAATACCAATTGTATATTCCATTGAAATGGAAGAAGAAATCCAGACATTTGAAAATTAGCACTAAAAATGTATGTTTTCTTTTCAAATTTAAACTGTTTCTTAGAGAGATGTGACTTTTGGGGGGAATTGGATTTTATTCTTCTTTTAGTCATCGACAAGAGCTTTTAATGAGTATACTTAAAGAGAAGAAATAAGGAAACAAAATGTAAGGTAACCTGTCCAAGAATTTTGAGAAAAATCAAGTAACATAATTTTCATGAATCAATTACAGAATGACAAGGAACAATGAAGCAAACTTCAAAATTTAACTGAAGGTGAAGTTCACTGAAAATAATTTTTACTTAGTTATTCTTCAATTGGCACTTCAATTGAAATAAATTATGTCATTAACAACATAATTATACCCTCTATATTTAATTCAGTTTAATTCACGTGTGAGTATTCGACTAATACATTTAAAATGACTTGCTGGACTAATAATACTAAAAATGTGTATGTAGGTTAGTTCTATAGTTATCAATGCAATATGAGTTTACAAAGATCAGACTTGGTAAATATGACGTTTTTTATCCAATTAGCGCAATGTTAAAACAATCATGAAAATAATAAATTAAAACAACATCCAGATTATCAAAGCCAATCTGCTTTTTTGGGGTACATTTACTGACCCACTAGGACATCCTTTAGGCTAGAAGATTATATAGGGCCAGACGATATCTGTGACCCCAGAGTATTTATAATGTCTATCTCTCTGATGATATTCTCTATTTGTTGAGCTGTCATTCTCCTGGTTTTCTTTAATTGTTTGTCCATGGTTTTCTTGAACCCTTTGAACATATTGAGGACTGTTGATTTAAAGTCTCTGTCTAGTATGCTTACCCTCTGGGCTTCCTTAGATATGGTATCTGCCAAATTTGTTTTATCCTGTGAGTAAGCCATACTTTCCTAATTCTTTACATGTCTCATAATTTTGGTTGAAAACTGAGCATTTTGCATATTATAATGTGGCAACTCTGGAAAACAGAGTCTACACCCTCCCCAAAGTTTGTTGTTTGACTTGTCATGGACTGCAGTTATCCATGTGTTTAGTAACGTTGCTAAACTACTCTTGCAAAGACTATATCCTTTGTCATGTGTGGTCACTAAGGTCTCTGTTCTATTATCTCAGCAGTCAGCCAGGGACATGACGGGGATGTCCTTAAATGCCAGCATTTAGCAGCTCCTTTGTTCATTAAGCAATCCCCTGGTTTTTGTAAGATTTTGTGTTAGTTTCCAGAGTTTCAAAAGAGTTGATTCTGAAAACTTTTGCCAACTTAATAATTCTTCCACAGAGGGATGGGTCTATGGAGCTCCTTTCTTCATAATTTTTTGGTGATGTTACTCACCAGTATCTATTTTATTCACTTGAGGAAAAATTAATTAGATGCTGGGTATTATTTCCTCATATCCTCTTTATTTCTTACTGTATAAGTCTTCAAAACTTTTTCTCTTATGATTTCCAAGATCATAGGCTCAAGACCTACATGCAGATGTGAAGTAATCTTAAAATTGAGTGTAAAAATTTCCTGTCTATACTAACAAAAACACAATTTGGAGTCATTATGGGGAAAGCCCTTTGGGTGACTTTTTTTTTTGCTTGTTTGAGGACTTTTTAAGAGTTTTAGGTTAGTTTTATTTAACTCTTAATTCATCTATTACTTTGTGTGTTTCTAATAATTAACTTTAGTAATACAAATTATTTCATTTGTTGTTGTTATGCCATAAGTCTGAATGATTATGGAGTTAAAAACTACTGTTTTCTAAACTGTAATTTTATAATTCTATCTATGTAATGAAATAGACTAGCATGTTTGTCAAAGTTAAAGAATTTTGAAAAATATTTCATAGGATTTATGACATTCATGATATAAAAGTTCATTTTCTAAAGAAAAATATTCAAATATGATCCATAATATGTATTGATATCATACTACTTAACAAAATTGTATAATAAGTATAAAAAGTGATTTTAAATCTATATAAAAATAATCTTTGTTTATTCTCTACTATAAAAATGTCTTAGGGGTAGATAATATTATTTCAAATAATTGAATTTATTTTTATATGCCTCAATTGTATAATATTTAAATATGAAAAGATGGCAATGGTGAATAAACTAGCTCGAAATATTCTGCAGGTTTTCTTGAATAGTGTGCCTTTAATGTGGCAGCTCTTAGCAGTTAAAGGAACTTTGACAGTTAAGTAATCCTTTCACCACTTAAGTACAACAGGGTTTTATTATTAAGTACACTGCCTGGAAATGGTATCCTTTTTTCATTCACATTATAAACAGTTTTGTTAGATTGGTAATCCTGCTTGTCAGATTTGTTCACTGTTTGATATTAATCAGTAGGTTTATAAAAGGTGCTACACTGGACAAAAATGAATAGAAAATACATTATAAATAATGTTTCCATAAATCCCAAAGAGTCAGACATTTTCTAACTCTAAGGTGTACAGAATATTTTGACGTTTCGTGGGTGGTTTGATAGCTTGCTACTAAACCAAAAGTTTAATAGCAGAGCTACTGTCCATTTCATTGTATGACTATAGAATTGGCTCTTCCAGTATAAATTTGTTACAATTTCACTGGACATCTTTTTTTGTATTTAAAGCTTAACTTTTAAAAGCTTCTATTCTTCTAGAATATATGCATAATAATATACTGTGATTATATTATGAATGAAAAAATTTAAGTTATGAATGCTTATATCACAGATGTCTTTATCTTTTTAAATTTTTTTCTATATTTTATCAAACTTTCAAATATTACTTTACTTAAATATTTCACAGTGTAATAAAAAGTTTTATTCACCAAAATATGATTTATTTCTCTAACTTGAAAATGTTGGGATTGCTTTGGAAATGGTTTTAAATTTGTTAGAAACTCCAGGGTTTAAAATATGTATCCAGGGAGCTGTCCTGGGGAGGTCATTAAATTAATAACTACTTAACAAAAAATGTTGGAAAATTACCCATAATGATCAGATATAATTCCTGGATGAACAGATAGGTATCTGCTTGTTTTGCAAATAGGTCTTCATTTTTAAAATATATAGATTACAGAAATGAATATATAGACAGTGTCCAAGGTTATTTGGCCTTTATGTGCTTTGACCTCTCAGTGTGCCCTGGCTTTGTAAGAGCCTTCCTGCTTGCTCCATGTCCCTCTGTTCCTCCTGCTCACAGTTTCCAGTGGCTAGCAAATTTTAAATGTTTGCCCATGCTGAGCTTGGGTTTCCAAGTTGCACAAGAAAATTGTTTGGTTCTGAATTCTTCTTGTTCTTTCATTGTTTCCTTGTTTAGCCCCTGAATCTTGATATTTTCTTGCCTGATATTCTCCTCTCAGATGTGATCTTGCTGTGCAATGGCATTGGCCAGACCTCACCTATTGCTGGAGGGCAGGGCTACCCAGAGAGACAAGGAGAGGAACAATACAAGAAATAAATACATCCACTTTTAACAGAACAACTAGTCCCGAGTGTACGGTATGATTGAATTCCTTAATCTGTTATTTAAGGTCTATTATAGTCCTTAAATGACTAACACATAGATATGAATGAGATGTAGTCTTTGAAGTCTTCCACATCACCAAGCCTTTCACTACCTAGTGAGAGAGAGCTGAAGAATTCTAAGCAGACCGGATTTACCTTGAGTTTCCGCTCTTCCTTTCTTTCTTCCTTCCTTCCTTTTTTTCTTTCCTTCCTTCCTTCCTTCCTTCCTTTCTTTTTCTTTTTCTTTTCTTTTTTTGCCACACTTAGTACTGGCAACTTTAAAAATCCAACTTTCACATCCTCAAACTGTACTGGTAGAAATTCAGCTAAACAACAGGTATTAAAGGGTCTGTTCAGTTGTTTCAGTTGCATGAACATGTGAACCTATGGTCAGGAACTGGGAGGCCTGCATAGCAGGGTGCTTTTGGACCAAGGCAGGGGAATGTATTCTCATACACATTTTGGAAATGATCATTTAGGTGATGAATTGTGGGCCAGTAAACCTGGCTTCTAGTGATGGATACACCATTACCTCTATGACTCTATCAGTCTCTAAAACTTCTGGGCCTCAATTTCCCTATTATTACAAAACTAGAGGTCTGGTGCACGAACTTCGTGCATGGGGGGAGTGGCGTGTGGGGGATCCCTCAGCCTGGCCTGCATCCTCTCACAATCTGGGTCCCCTCAGGGGATGTCCAACTGCCGGTTTAGGCCCAATCCCTCAGGGATCCCAGTTGGACATCTCTCTCGCAATCCAAAACTGCTGACTCCTAACAGCTGGCCTGCCTGCCTGCCTGATCACCCCTAACCACTCTGCCTGCCTGCCTCATTGCCCCTAGCCACTCGCCTGCATGCCTGATTGCCCCTAACCATTCTGCCTGCCTGCCTGATTGTCCCTAACCACTCTGCCTGTCTGCCTGATGCCTCTAACTGCTCACCTGCCTGCCTGATCACCCCTAACTGCCTCTGCCTCAGCCCCTGATGCTGAGACTTCATCAGGAAGGACATCCGAAATGACATCCTGAAGGTCATTTGGCTGTTCGATTTAATTAGCGTATTAGCTCTTTATTATATAGGACTAGAGGCCCGGTGCACAAAAATTTGTGCACTGGGGGGGGGGGGAGAGGGG
>NW_005354385.1:74260-96869 GCF_000412655.1 Myotis brandtii
CGTTGGAGTTCGCTGTCACTGGAGCAAGCAAGCCTCCCTGTTCGCTTCAGTGCATGGCTGCCTGCCGCCATCTTGGCTGACAGTTAATTTGCATAAGGATATGCTGATTAGCCAATGGGAAGGGTAGCGGTCGTACGCTAATTACCATGTTTCTCTTTTATTAGTGTAGATGATCACACTCTATGTTCTCAATTCCTTTTTTTCTTTAGTAGCTATAGGATGGTACTGCATGTGATTTGTCTTCACAATAGATGCCAATAAAAAGAGAAGCTAAACTCTGAAATGGGGAGACCAGGCGGGCAGCAAGTATTCCTTTCTTGAAAAAAACATATTACATATTGTGCATAATGATAGAAAGGGGAATAAAGGAAATAATAGACCAATTACTTTTCTTATTGAGCAAATGTTTGCAGTTTTTAAGTTTATTCTTGAATTATGAGACTTCTTTTATAGGATTTATGCACGACATGAAACTTCTTAGACATATTTGTTTAGTTTGCCTTTCTTTTGGTATTATTTTTATGAGATCAAGAATATTATTGATATTAATCTATTACTGGACATTTTTATTCAAAGGCTTAAAAAGAACACTGAAGCATTATCTGGGGTAGACTCACTTTTAGGGGAAAAAAATAAACACAGAGAAACCATAACCTTGGTGTAATGTAGGAATCTAATTAAGACTAATGAGACAACATTAAGTTTAATGTATGATGCGTTTTATATGTCTCACCATTAGAGCAGTGGCAAGCTGTTCATCAGAGTCTATCTTTGGTGCCTATCCCCCTCCAGGTATTCTTTAGCAATCTGGGTTTGGACCACAGTGCTGGGTTTGCAAAGAACCCAACATAAAAGCAGCCCTGAAATATCAGGGAAGCATTGGAATCATCTGCTGGTGGACTCAGCTGGCCAATTAATCCTGATACATTTATGCCGAGGAAAAGGTTCTCCTGCCTTGTAAGACCTGAATGTTGTATTTAGAAACACCAAGACTCATAGTCAATGTCCCAGGAAACTAATCCAGTTGAGGAGAGAAGTGGGACAGAGAGCAGAACAAGAGATGATGGTTTACTGAATTCCTAAAATTTAGGGCCATTGCTGGTGTGGAGAAATTGGGGAGAATCTGAGCAGAAAAATTTCATGGTAGAATTTGTACCAGAGGTTAGCTGATGTGCATATAGTCATAAGATAATGGGACCTGGTTCCCAGGAATCTAGAATTAAGGAGTTTCACATAACATGATAAGCATTTACAATATCTAGCACAATGGATTGCAATAGCTGATGTTTATTGTGGGTTATGTGTGTGCTAATTAGTGCTTTAAGTGCTTAATGTGTATTATCTCATTTAGTTTTTACAGTAACCCCATGAATTAGCCATGATTATTGTCCCCATTCTACATTAAAAAAAACTGAAGCAGAGAGATGAAGTAAATAGTTACACAGCTAGAGGCCAAGGAGAATTAAAACAGGAATCTGAATAAGATCTTGAACCTCTAAGGCTAGAAAAATGGGCTTATATTTCCATATAAGCTCACATCTGCTAAGACGGAGCCCATATTCTTTATTGCAAAACTACTATTCCTTTGTTTGTTTTAAAATTAAAATATCTATTGTAATATGACTCCTTAAGTAGAAACCTGAAGTTCTCTGAGCTTGGGTCATGCTGCCCTGAAACTTTTATAAATGGCTTATAAAATTGCAACCTTTCTAGATGTGGAATGTTTTTGCTTTAAAGAGTCATGTTTTATCCTTGCGAATTGTTTTTGTTTGTTGACATACAAGTTTTGTACAGAGTTTCTAAAAGTTTGAATTCATAGCTTTCTGGATCCTACCGGTCCCAGGGGACAGTGATTCAGAATCGTTGCTGGATGGTTCAGGCAGAGGACAAACCGTATGTATCCGTGGAAGGCCTTGGCCAAAACTCACGACCTGACTAGCAGTATTATGTTCAGCATTGTGGGAATTATAGGGTTGATGCTCAAATGGAGAAGAAAACCACTTTTTGCTACTTTCAGTAGTTCCTTGCCTATCTTAAGTCCTTATATTTCTTTTTCTTTTGGCCAAACATTGTTACAGAAATTACAGCTTTCGAGGTTGTAAGTTGCAGAGCTGAGAGTTAAACCCAGGCAGTGTGGCTCCACATTCTTTACTACTCACTGCACTGCCTGTTAATCTGAGAGTTCCTTTCCTTTGGTGAACTTCAAAAACTTTCCTCTCAATTGCTTTGGTGACTATTAAGCTAGAGCCTCTAATGCGTGAGAGGCAAGCTGAAAAAACGTGGTTATCTTGAAGGTGAAAGAATCCTCTCTGGACAGAACTACACAGAGTTCTAGGTCACCGTTTTCAATGAAGTGAATTTAGGCAGGATGAGATCCAGTGCTTCAGTGGCAGTGAATTATGTGGTTTAAACATGTGTAATTTGATGTAGACCCTCCAACAAAAGGATTTTTTTTCTTTATGATTTGTGTAGCTACAGGCATTTGCACACTATGGTGTCAATGTGGAAAACCCTAAATCCTATGGTGAATTCATTTTCTGAATGCTAATGCCACACTAGAAAGTTGATCCACTTCACTGAAAAAAACACCAAGAAGTTCTAAAATATCTTATTATAATTAAGGATGGGTTACCTGCCTGTTCTTTAAAACTAATGTTGAGGAAAATGATTGTCTAGTGCAGTGGTCGGCAAACTCATTAGTCAACAGAGCCAAGTATCAACAGTACAACGATTGAAATTTCTTTTGAGAGCCAAATTTTTTAAACTTAAACTATATAGGTAGGTACATTGTTATTAACTTAATTAGGGTACTCCTAAGGCTTAGGAAGAGCCACACTCATGGGGCCAAAGAGCCACATGTGGCTCGCGAGCCGCAGTTTGCCGACCATGGGTCTAGTGGTTCCACAAAGTTTTCTTAAATGACATCTATCTAGCCCCCTTTCTTCTTTTGGATTGATGATTTCATTAAAAGCCATTCTCCAATCGTCGTTTGGCTTTCTCGGCTTTAATGTGGTCTGTGGGGTTCATTAGATCCAGCATGTTAATGGCATCAGCTGGGTTTAGGTTTCATTGCAGCTGAACCTTACCATTGTTCATCACTTAGCTAACATATGCCAATATCATGGTACCTAATGGCTCCTTCTGCAGTGACTACTGTACATTCCCTCTAAATGACCAAAGTAACACCCGATCATCAGTGTGAATGCCGGATGGTGGGAGACCAATGGCTTCCTCTCTCTTACAGGACAACATAGGTACTGGGTTCAGAAACTTTCAGCTTTGTCTGGCGTTTTCAGTGACCCATTTTCATCCCCTCTTCCTCCCTATCCAGTAAAATGGTTGTCTTATGAAGCAAAATTTAGAGGTTTGCAAAGTAGTGAAAACTTTTTACATTTGCTGCACAATTTCTGCCTCGAACATTGTCTAGGCCTTGACATGGCACAGCTCAGAGAAATGTTCATTTGCTTTCTGCAATCCCATTGCTCCCTAGGGACACTGAGAGAGTCCAAGAGTGAGTGGGAAAACATTGCTGTTGTATAAGGACAGTATATTGCTCCTCAGAATTTTTGGTGTTTTGAGATAATTTTAATCTGTGTATCTTATTTTTGGCTGCCTTTGATATCTGAGAACTGAATATAAAACACTGTCCAATCTCTTTCTCTCTCCCTTTCCCCCTAATATCATTACAAAGGCAAAGCTGAGGGACCAACATCGAGGGGCTGCTGGGTTTGGGGGGGGCAGGGTGGATAGCAGCCCAGTGTGAAGGAAGAGAGTAATTCTGCTTCGAGGAAGATACTGCCCAATTTTTTAAACTTAATAGGATTAGTCATGGGAACTATTTTTAGCAGAAGTTCAACTTTACCCATGTATTTTAATGTGGGAAAATTGTGTCCTTTTCCCTCTGCTAATGTTTGATGTATTCCAGCCCTCCTGCGAGCGTGTGTGAGTATCTTAGGGGATCTGGAGTGGAGGCGAGCTTCCTCTCGGATTCTCTCTGTTTTCTTTCGTGAAAATGACATTCCAAAGCTGTTTCACTTTCTGACAGGAAATGGAGCTTTGCCAGAAATGATTAAAGTCAGAGAAAGCATAACAGTTCCAAAGCTGCAGCACTTCTTTCGGAGTCCTGAGTTTGACATGGTGTCAAACAAATATGAAATATTGTTTAATAAATTTGAATAATACAGAGATAGGGGGGAAATTCATTCTTGGCTTATAGCAGGAGTGGTTGGAATCAAGTATGTAAGAGACTACCTGCATCTAATAAATTGAAATACATATGTAAATACACTTGGATAAGGTTAGCCCAGCCTGTGACTTTATTCCATTTTGCTAGTAATATGTGTGAGACAAAGTCTTATTTGAAATACATGTAAGTTTAACAGTGTATATAGCTATGCAGTGTTTAAGGGAAACAGCTTCTGCTTGTGTGATCAGACCTGTGGATAACAGATAGTAAGTAACTTTTGGAAAATTATATAATTAGTTCAATAAAGTCATCAGTAAAATCACTGAGACCAAAATAGTTTTGTTAAAAAGGGCTAAATAATAATTCAAAACTTTAGCCAATATCTGGAATCATAAGCCCAAAGGCTTTTATATAATAGCACCCTCAATGATTTCACTGAGAACCCTAGTTAAATCGCTTTACTTTTCCACCAGAGAATTATGCATTTATATACATAACTATGTGCTCCCCTTCCCTAAAATAAAACTGACCTAGAAAAAATAAAGCATCTCTCAAATAAAAAAAATACCACTTCTATGAAAATAAAATCCTTATAAAATGTATTTTTAAAACTCTTGAAAAACAATTATCATTAAAATAAACTAATTTTATTACCTATTCCTTTTACTCTTTTGGGTACATATTTGGAATATATATTTTTAGTGCAAAAAGTTCAAACGTTTCGGTATCCACTGACAAATACCACAATTCAGGACCACTTTTTAGACCAGTTAAATTGATTGGAGAAGTCACACAATGTCATTGAGTACCATTTGTCACTTCACAAATGTCTACAATCTGCTACCTACAAAAGCAGCGGGCCCGCCAAATAAATCACATCACCTGGTGGGAGCAGATAGGATCCCTTCATCTGTAATGGGTACAGCCTCTCCTTTCACATTTGTTCATTCTGTGATTCTGGTGTGGATTGACACTGACATGGGAAGGGCACCCACTGTCAAAGACTCTTGAGAGCCTATGTTCTAGTGATGTACGTGCTAATAGAGATCCATCACAATATTACATTCATGTCACCCACGTATCAAACGCACAACTTAAGCACCTAGATAGCTGATGTTAGGCCCTACATTCTGTTCAAACAGGAGATAGCTACATGGGATTGAAGGGAAACTGCGAGAGGAAGCATCGTGATGAACAGATCTATAAGAAAATAAGACCCATGTCACCTGCATGTGCTGTTTCACTGGACATAATCATAAAGTTCTGTAGTTTAATTGCAGCCATAGTTTGTTAAAATATGATCAACATGTACAGGATGTTTTTGCTAATTTTGAAACATCTTTCATTTTAAGAATTATTTTCTCTGTCAAACAAAGAATGGCCACTGTTACAGTTAATGCTTTATATTATGTCCTAGTTTAGGCTTTAATAAAAATTTGCTTTCTCAGGATCAAAATGCTTTCACCCTGCAGTATACATTGTGTTTGTGGACATAAACACACACACACACACACACACACACACACACACACACACACTTTCATATATATTATACCACACTGCCACACTAACATTAAAAATTAACATAAATTAATGAAGACAATATACTTCCATAATGTCAAGTCTTTAAACACTGTGGACTCCAGGGAGATGAAAATGGACCTGGGTTGTTGCTGAAACATCTCTAGTATATTGTATTCCACTCTGCAGAGATAATGGCTATGTCTACATGACAAACTTGAAAAAGCAGTATTCCATAAAAACAGCCTTGTTTTATTGGATTTTTACTATTTGCCAGCATCTTTGCATATATAATTTCACTCAATTTCATACTAACTGAAAGAGGTGGATATTTTCATTCTCATTTTAAAAAATCTATTTTTTTTTATTTCAGACAGGAAGAGAGAGGGAGAGAGAGATAAAAACATCAATGATGAGAGAGAATCATTGATCTGCTGCCCTCGCACACCCCACACTGGTGATCCAGCCTGCAATCTGGGCATGTGCCCTGATTGGGAATTGAACCACGACTTCCTGGTTCATAGGTCAATACTCAACCACTGAGCCACACCCACCAGGCTCATTCCCATTTTAGAGATAAGGAAATGGAAGCAGTAAGAAGGTAAATGTGGTACCCAGTATCATCCAGAAAGGAAAAGAACGGAAAGCTCACGCTCTGAGCTGTCTGGCTCCAAATCTCTACACTATAATATACCCTCAATCAAACTTTGAGAACTCAAACAAATCTTTGAGAACGAAAGTTGCAGTGTTGATGCCAATGGAGAAAGAAGACAATCAGGTCCTCTGAAAACTTTCCTCCTTTCTGAAGGACCACACGACTTGATCTTGGGAGCAGAGGTGTCTGCAGAAATGAAACATTCTCCATGAAAATCCTGGCCTGTACTTGCAGTCCTAAAGCCTCACCCTGGCTCCTAGATGAAAATCCTTTCTAGGAGGAAAGTGGGTAGGTATGGGGCTGTTAGAAAGGTACCTAAAGATGCTACTTACTGACAGAAACAAGTCGGTCATTCAAACAAAAAGTGCTAATTTTATTATTTAATTAGCCAAAATCTTACATAAGTTTTTGACCTTCTATGAAGAAAATAGCCCTTGAAAAACATGCATGAATATTTCTCTTACTAATTAAATGAACTTACAGACAGCTATAGTCATGCACCGTTTAAAATGTTCTGAGAAATGCATCGTCGGGCGATTCCGTTGCTGTGCGAACATCATAGAGTGAGTGCACTTATGCAAACTTAGAGGGATAGCCTGTTACACACCTAGGCTACATGGTATTGCCTATTGTTCCTAGGATACACGTCTGGACAGCATGTTACTGTACAAAACAACTGGGGATTAAATAAAGCACAAGAGAAAATGATGCAATCTGGAAACATGGTAAACATGAGACGTATGAGGCTGCTGCCACCCTCATGTGGTTTTATAGTAAGTTGTTTTTTTTTTTATGAGCAGAAAGAGTCCACTCTAAAATAACAATAAAAAGTATAGTATAGTAAATACATAAAACAATAACAATCATGCATTACTATTATCAAATATTACATGTACTGTACATAACTGTATGGGCTATACTTTTATTCCAATGGGAGCTCAGTAGGTTTGTTTACATGGGCATCACCACAAACATGTGAATAGTGTGTTGCATTATGTGGTTATGACAGCTATGACTTTACTAGGTGACAGGACTTTTTCGTCTCTCTTATAATCCTATAGGACCAGCATCGAACTTTTTGGTTCATCGTTGACCAAAATGCCATTGTATAGCACAGACTATATTTAGACTTTCCAAAGGGTCTACCTTACTTTCCTGGGGTAGCTAATTGTTTGCAAACAGTTGAAATCTACTGAGGATGGGTATATATCATTAGAAATTAGTTGCTGCAACTTTTTCCAAAAGATTCATAACTAGAAAATATTAATTTTGTAGGGTAACTCAATAAAATTCCATCAGACATGTGTTTGTTGACATGGAATTTGTTTTAAACAGGTATAATAAACCTATTGTTCTTTTCTACTGAAGAGTGAAAAGGAAGCATACACGGACTCATTTGAAGTAGATTTGAACAAATAAATAACAAAAATTAATTCTGGTTATGTGATCTAAGTTATGAAAAATGGCATTCTCCTATTGATAAACAATGCAGAATTGACCCATACCCAAAGCAGGCGGCTTTCATAGGACTGTGCTCATTGTCGACAAACGTTGGGAAAAGGTCAATGGTTAATTAAATAATCCATCACCTCAGGATTGAGAGTAGTTCTCAACTCTGATAATCAGTGACAGAAATATTAAAAGGTCAAAAAATGAGTTACAATACACTCTGTTTTGTTATTACATATTATAAAGATGTGGCTCTATTAAAGGAGTAGAGGATAGAAAAGGTTCAGATCCCTCAAGAAACATGCCTTCTAAACAAATAAATGTTGGATTATTTATTGATGCGAATAAAAAAGCCTTTGGATTCAGAGGCTTTAAAAAATTTGTTGTACCTTTTGAAAAAATATGTTTTTGATAGAGAACATTTGCCTCTATACTTAGAAAAGTATGGGATGGGTTTGGAGAGGGTTGGAGGAGAAACTTCTTTTTGTAGAATTACTTTCACTGGAGTCTGGTATTTTCAAAATGTTATTTGCTCTGCAAAAGGACATCTTTGCAAACGTGGTAGCTTTCAACTGCTGACTATGTCTTCTCCCCTCCTGGGTAACTCTATCACTCACAGAGAATAGTAACATCTTCAATTGTCTTACATCAAGTCCAGAATAGCCTCTCTGTAAATTAAAAGTGCTACATAAACTTGATATAACGATTTGACCTAATTTCCTTTTGCCAGGATTGGCTTCCTCATTATCCTTTTCTGATATTCGTTCTTACTTTGTGTGTGTTTTTTTTTAAAAACAAACACGAAAATTATGACTTAATGTGGGCTGCCTTATCTAGCAAACATGCTTTCTCTGTCTCCTCCCTTATTTCTCTTCCTGCCCCAGAGTGCCATTCATTCATTCTGAATTTTCAAGTCTCAATTGTAAGCATTTCTTTTCCTGTGCTCTAGGTTGACTCAAAGAAATATCACCTCTTTTAGTCTTTCCACCAGCCTTTCTTCTTTACCTCTTGGGGCCAAAATATGGAACACAGACAAGGAAAAGAGGTGCCCCAGAATCACTGCTTTCCAGGAAGCCATAAATCATGTGTGATTAAAGTAATTGGCAACAATAGAAAGAAAACATGTTCCTGTGCTTTGGCTCTTTAGTTTTGCATATGAGAGGAAACTGGTCACCAGTTGAGATCACTGCAGGTTTTGGGGAGAAATTTTTTTATTTGAATAGAAAAATGAAGCCTCTTATTTCTCCCTTGAGAATGTGGGCCCTGATGAGTGATATTATATGGCCGCGGCACTCTGCTGAAATGCTCATTTATATGGCTTCTAAACGAGGGGTGCTTCACCAGGGACTCTGATCCATGACTATGCACAGCTTCACCCCCTTGCTGTCTGGGTGATCACAGCTGTTTCGAATATGGGCAAGTGTTATATGATTATTTTATCTCTTACTGTAAAGCGTTTTGCAGGACTTTGTATGAGAGGCAATATAAAAATAAATTGAATTGAACTATGGCTTCACCTCCCCACTTCTTAGTGCTGAAACCTTTAGAGCAAAAAGTGCAGTGCTGTGACAAAGGACAAGATTAAGGCGATGCCAGGGAAATGGTCAGCTCTGGACAGCCCTGACCCTCCAAGAGGAGTTCGTGTGTGTGTGTGTGTGTGTGTGTGTGTGTGTGTGTGTGTATTTAGGCTATTGTCACACTTGCCTATGTGTTATTTAAAGCCTTAAAACTAGAGAAAATCATGTTTGTATTTTTAAATTATTTTGAGTCATAAGATATCTTGAATCTACTTTCAGTGAGTGCATTTCTACAAAGACAAGAAGACTTGTTAATTATACAGATATCTCTTTTATATAACGTATCACGGTGCATTGAAAGCTGTCTGGTTAGCCTCTGAAAGGCCAGGGTCTGAACCACATCATATGAGTCTCAGAATCCACAACAGCAATGATTTTTCTTTTAAAATAAAATAATCTTGGCTTAGGGTAATAGGTTTTTTCCTGCAGAAATATGATTTGTGTTTTATGACACCACATCAATACATTATTTTAATAAATGGCTCTTGGTTCACCAGAAGTGCTGTATTTTGACAATATCAGCCAACCTTTTCATTTGTTTAAGCAGGAAAAGTAGGGTGCCAAAATAAAGCTACTCCAAAGGAACATCTCAAGAATGTTTATGAAAACTCTCTTATAGCGACATTTATTAGAGTTAAAGCATGGTACTAATTTGTCATGCAGAATTCCAGGGAAGTGAGTAATTTCTGTATTTCTCTAAATGCCAGCGTTTCATACTATGAGGTAACAATTTGCTTGTAAATATGAAATTAGCAACATAGACTGCAATGTGACAAAAGGTGTCAGAGATCCGTCATTATCTGGCAATGGTGATGAGATGTATGTGCTGCCATGCCATGGTGTTTCTCACACAAGGAAGTGGGGGAATGGAAAGATTTATCACACCGGGCTCTCTGAAAATGAGCCTGACTTCTTTTTATTTGAATTAGATGATTTGCTCTTCAATCCCCATCTTTCCCTAGCACACCTCGTTCTTATCTCCATCAACACTCACCGGGACTCTGCTTACAGATGGGCATTTCAGCCCCTGGAACATCAGTCTCATTTCAGAACTGTGACCACACTGACTGTGGAATTATCAAAATACAGAGTGCAAATCTTTTCCTCCACCAGAGTCCTGATTATGCAGTTGCAGAGAGCTCTCTCCACCGTAGATTTGTTGTTTATTATTCCCTTTTATCTACAGCTCTCAACAATATTTTTGCATAGTAAGTCAGATTCTCCCAGGTGCCCTGGGGATAAGTGGGGATATTATTGTCTCCAGGCAGTACACGGTGCCTCTGGGGCCTGAAAAAAAATGAATATTCCTTCAAAGGTGCTTATTATCGTAGGATGGCATGGAGGCACTCGCAGCCATTCATTTGGGTGCTTATTGTTCGTGGGATAGTATGCTCTGTTTCAGAAGGGCCACTTTTCTATCCCAGAGTTAAGGTAATAGACAATATATATAATATGCATACATTAATGCGCACATTAGCATTTCTTTTTCAAATGGCTCATTTTGTGGAAAATACAGTTGTACCTAGTAATTTATACACAGAAGTAGGAACAGATCTCAGGAGCAAGACAAGAGGGAGAGATGTAATTTTCAATTTATCGAATTACAGGTTCTAACACCTCATTCTTACTTCCTCCCTGCAGTGAACTGAAAGTTCATATCTCCCCAGATTCATATGTTGAAGCTCTTATACTCAATGCAGTGGAATTTGGAGGTGGGGCCTTGGGGTGGTGATTAGTGCACGGGTGTTGGCCCTCATGAATGAGATTGGTGCCCTTATAAGAAGAGACACGGGAGAGATGATCTCCCTCTCCACCACAGGAAGGACACAGTGAGAAGGCAGTCAGCTCCAAGGAAGGAAGAGGGCCTGCACCAGAACCTGATCACGCTGGCACTCTGACCTTGGACTTCCAGCTTTCCAATGATGAGAAACAAATTTTTGTTGTTGAAATCTCTCAGTCTGTGGTATATTATAGCAGCCTACTGACTAAGACACTTTCCCCCTCCCCACAGGCCAATTGGATTTATTTCTCATTTATACCATGACATCATTTCTAAATAGATTAATCAACAGATAAAGCTACAGCCTGGATCTTTGCTATATCACCTCTGTTCTCTTTTTCTCTCTGCTGCATTTATCCAGTTTCTGCAGCTCCCAGGCACACATCTGCTATGCACCAGGGCATAAGACCATTCACTTTTGCTCAATATGCCAGGTGTTTTCATGACTATGGGTCTCTGTTCATGTTGATCTTTAAGACTGAAATCACTTTCACCATCTCTGAGTACTGAAAACCCACTCATCTTCAAAGTCTTCCTCAATCCAACTGTCAAATAGGAGCCTCAGTTTTCTTGTCTTCAAAAGGGGGAAATATATAACATCTTTTTTTAATTGGTGGTCTTTACAATCAAGTGAGAATGTGTGTGTGATGCTGTCTAGTAAAATGGCTTGGCGTTCTTTAGTTCATCTCTTCTTTACTGAGAACCAGAAACATAATGTACTTAAACACCCAGCCTCTTATTATGCATACATATGGAAATATCTTTTTGTATGCCTTGTAGGCCCTGAGAAAATGCTTAGCATTATTTATGTGTATATAAATACATAATAGTTATAATACATTTGGGACTCTAGACTTAGTATGAACTTAACAAATATTTGTTAAACTGGCCTGTCCCAAGTAGTCAATGTCCCAAATGTTTCAACGTACATTCTTGGATCATTTGGATCAGTACCAAATTGAACTTGAAATTCGTCCAATTCACCAAGTTTATTCTTACTGCAATGCACTCAACACAGTCAGTGTTTCTAGTTGCTACTTTTGGACAGACATTGCCAAAGAAGTATGGTATATGAAATACACCAATGTCATTTTGGGTTTCTGTAGGATTTACTTACAGCAACACAGTCCAATTGGTGCATTGATATAAGCTTGGAAATGGAACTTCATTTCCCGGCTCTCCCAGTGCTTACAGATCCCACATGTGCTGCTTTGTTTGTAGAGGTCTTGGCACTGCTTTGTCTGTATTTTAGGTGGCAATGCCATGAGAGGAAGGTTAAAACCCGTAGAATGAGGGACACTTTACTTCAAAGTGACTTCTGTGATGTCAAATATACCGATTATGACACAAAGGAAGGGGAAGACAATGAAAATAGGTCACTTTGGTATTGCCACATGCCAGTTGACTGAGCGTAATGTGACAGGCACACTAAAGAACTGTAAAATGCAGGACGTCCAACGCTGTGGTGGGTTCCTTTGTCAGAATTTTCAGACTGCTTAGGATAAATGGTCTTGGCTCATTATTGGAGAGATTTGACACATTCCAAAAGATGAGTTGCAGAGTCTCAGGTCCTGAAGATGAGTTGCAGAGTCTCCATGTTGCAGAAACATCCTGCTTGATATCAACTGGCCAGCTAGTAGAATAGGATCAGCATAGTCATTTTTAAAAATCTACATGTTGCTGAAACATCCTGCTTGATATCAACTGGCCAGCTAAGTAGAATAGGATCAGCATAGTCATTTTTAAAAATCTATCCAAATGTGACTTATAAAATTGTTGTTGTTGTTGGGTTTTTTATTTGGCGTATTTATCTACATGCCCCTTTTCCCCTCAGGGGAAGCTGGCCTCTTTAGAATGTGTGTGCACAGCTAAACTTTTGTGTTGGCAGCTTAGTGTCCAGCCCAGAAACCACATCCCGAAAGGCACTGAGGATGAGACGGGCCATCCCCATAAAGCCATCTTCAGATGGCGATCCCATGGCTCTGAATAAGCCTGCTCTAGAGCTCGTCATTTCAGATGTAAACATTTGCCAAATTCAATCTCCCCCAAATGCATGTACCTTTCACCTCTGCCAATCAAACCGCAAGTTTAAAGTGTATGGAAGGAAAAGAGCAAAAATCCTTTCAAAAATTCATAGGTTTATATTTTAAGAAGGAATGGAAAAACGAAATTTTAAAGAAAGAGGTAAAGTTTGCCTCTCAGGCCAGGGATTTCCAAGTTCTCATATCTGTCAATGAAAGCCAACCTAATTAGTAGAAATCAGGGTTTTGCATTAGAGACGCCTATGTATAATGAGTTCTATTGTGACAGATTGCAGTAGGTGAGATATATGCTATTCAATGGTATGTCTAGGAGAAATAAATAAACATGGTTTATTTCTTCATTAGAGGATGCTTATTTATAGCGTAATATATATCTACCTCCACTGTAACAAAGTTTTGACTGCTTTTTAACTGTAAAATGTGATATTGTTGTGGCAGCTGCACTATTCAAATGATAGTGATAGTACAGCTGCTATCAGTGAGGGAGATTTATTGCTTCCCTACATGGATAAAGATATGTGCATATTTACTTTTAGTTTCACTGCCAGTATCCTATATTTTAATGACACAAGGTGAGATAAAATAATATTATAATAAAGAAGTCTTTAAATTCTGCAAATACAAATGACACACTTTATATGAAACTGTGTTTTAACTTTATATAAATTCCCTGCTTTTTTTTCTGTCAGTGAAACAGCCTAAATCGGTAGAGATGTTATACTCTTGCAAGTTTCCTTGATTGTTTTTGGCATTTCTTTCACACCAAAGGCACTGGTAGAAGAAAAAAGTGAGGAGAGAGGAATAGACATGATAGAAAAGAGAAAGGAAGAGAGAGAAAAGTGAATAACCTAAAGTATAAACAATCTCTCTCTCTCTCTCTCTCTCTCTCTCTCTCTCTCTCTCTCTCTCTCTCTCCCCTCTCTCTGTGTGGTAACTAGTTCCTGAGAGAAGTTGGTTGATTTGATACTTGAGATTCAACTTCAGTTGGGAAGCACATAACTTTGATAGCCAAGAAAGAAAGGGAATAGAAAGTTGAAAAAAAATCCAAGTGATTTTGTCTCTTGTTCTTTGTCTTAATATTGTTTTGAACCAATAACCTAGTGACAGATGGGAAAAAATCAGAGCTCCTGGCAGTTTGGATTAGATGTGATAAGCATTCAGGTCTATTTGGTATTGAAATGGGGTTGGAAATCACATGAAGACAGGCTTTTTCAGGAAAGTCCCATTATTTGTTTATTTTTGATGGCTTGAAAGTACTTCTAGAACAGTCTAAGGAGTATTGGGGGATTTCATGATTGATATCAGGCAATACAGAGGTGTCCCATGTGCTTTCAATGGTATTAACCACACTCTTTAAGATATAGAACATTTTTATATGTCCTTTCATTATCCAAAACCCCTAAGACTTGTAGATTTAGAATATTTTAGTTATTTCTATTTTCACACCAATAAACCTGTGAAAACAGCAATATACATGCCCATAGCGTATGAGATATAGAGGGAAGTAACAGGCAAAATATTTTGTAGTTCTCAAAACTTCATCACATACATCTTAGAAAATAAATTGACGATTCAAAAGTTGAGTAAGCAGATCAGGTTATTTTACCTGTACTTACTGAAAATGAAAAAAACAGGTCCTTGTCATCTGTTTCCTCTTTTGCTCAGTAATTTGGTAGCATTCTTGGTATTTTAAGCTACATTGATGTTTTAGGTATTCACTTTTGCAATAGAGTCTTATGTGGGATTGTTCTTTGCTTTTTAGCCATATGCAAACCACATTGCCATTACATAGTTATCAAACTGAAACTCCTAAAAAGTTCATAGGTGTCTTTTTAACAAAGTCCAAATAGCTGCCTTTCTGAATTAAACAGACAGTTTTGTTACATGAATTATCATTCCTGTAATAATTGCCTGAAACTGAATAACACATGGAGACCATCTTTGATAAATATAGAAATAACTGAGTTTGCTAAATAGTCTTTGAATTATTTCATTATAAAGCTATGCCAGGCAATTAATTCATCTCTCCAGCATATGAACACATTGTGCACCAAGTACTGAAATGAGAGTGTTGGGATCCTGTAACATAGAAGAGATTAGATACTTATTTTTGGGGGGAGAATGAGGAGGAGGTATTCACTTACTTTTCATTTTCTCATGCATAAATATCTTGGTTTAAAAATACTTATTAAGAATATGAGTAAAGTTTCAA
Organism: Myotis brandtii; assembly: GCF_000412655.1. Classification (NCBI taxonomy): domain Eukaryota; kingdom Metazoa; phylum Chordata; class Mammalia; order Chiroptera; family Vespertilionidae; genus Myotis; species Myotis brandtii. Next base: position 89,683 of record NW_005354385.1, read on the forward strand.
GATGATTATTTTGTTTTAGCACCAGTCCTCCTACCTGCGTTGCTATCCCCCACTTCCCACCATATAACCTGGCAATTAATGACAAAGTTTCACTGCTAAGTGACATTTTAACCAGGTTAATTTTCAAAATTGTAAACATACGGGTTCTATTTTTCAGGTGTTTTTCAAATAAATCTTTAGTGTGTGTGTATCCTTATGATAATTTAATGTTTTTGTTGATATGAAATAAAACTATAAAAATGCAGAATTTCACACATTTCTATGCCAGATTTTAATATCAAACATTATAAGTGACAGCACTTATTAAAAATATAAACTTTTACTTTGAGTACCAGAGATGATAAAACTTCTGGTGAAGAGAAAAACATCACATTTATAAGAACATACATAAATTGAACATATTTTTGACAGGTGTTTATCTCTATTTAATCCTAAAATTAGTTGTCTCTTGATTAAAAGTAATGACATCTTTGCTGCTGCATTATTTAACAGAAAACAGTATACAATGTTGAAATTATATTTAGAATTCAAATTTAATAATTTTAGAGTTATAATTTGTTTTTCATTAATTTATTTTATAGTCAACTGCCTAAAGAAGCTTAAGTGCTTAGCTGATTCACTTCAGTTTAATCTATATTTCCTCAACACAGTTGGTTCGATCACTTTATATTGGCTCTCCTGATCACTGGCTATTTACTAACTGGATATTTGAGTAAACTGGCATTTAAACAATTTCAATCTTTGAGGTAGTTTGTAAATGGTCCTTATGAAAACATGGGCAGAGAAAGTTGAAAGATTAAATTTTTCCAAATGCATTTTTCTTGAGAGTATATTGTCTCTTTTCTCATAGAGAAGAATGGTTGTATTATCCTTGCTTCTAAGTTGTAACTGAATTTGTGGATGATATGTAAGAGAGTGGTGGTATAAAAAGATCATTGAAAACCCTGCTTCTTTATTGGAAATTTGAAACTGTCATAGCATGTCATTCATAAAGCAAGTCTAGAAAATAGTTTTATTGAACATACTAAGCAATTGAGGAATACAGAAATTTGGTAACTTGTACAAGGTCACCCAGCTATGTAGGTGGCACAGTCAAAATGCAGGAGCTGCCAGAAGAATTATTGAAACTTCAGAGGAATGCTCTTTAATAGACATATGTGAACCACAAATGCAAGCCTCATATGCAATTTTAAGTTTTCTAGTGACATTTAAAAGAGTAAAAGGAAACAGGTGGAATTAATTTCAATTATATATTTTATCAAATGTATCTATTTTAATTTTAAAATATAATGAAAATTACTAATGATGTAACTTACATCATTTCTTTTCATGCTGTCTTCAACATGCAGAGTATATTTTCACTTGCAACATATGTCATTTCAAGGTAGTCACATGTCAAGAGAGCTCACTAGCTCTATGTGGCTGGACTGCATGACTTTAGAGTCCTTGAGAATCCAGAAGTAGCACAGTATTGTGATTGATTGGCTAGTAATTATTGTAATTAAAATGGACAGAAATTCCAGAGAAAATGGTCCTGCAGACATAAACATTAATTTAGGGCCATGAATTAAAGAGCTGGTTTCATTGGGGAAGAATATGTGTTCTAAGGGAACATGTTACTTAGATAAATTAGAGCACAGAATAGCACAGAGAGGATTTTCAAGTCTGCTGGTTGGTGAAGCTTGAGAGACATGATTTCCAAACTTTGAAATCTTATTAACTCAATCATTTTCATTGGTAAGGGCTACTGTCTCTGGACTGCTCTATGTTTTGGGAATAAAAACATGAATTTGGTGTCTGTCCAGCCCATTGGTCCAAGAGACCTATCTCCCAGTCCATGTCATGCCAACATATACATACAAAGAGAGAATGACACCTTCTTTTAAAACTGTACATCAAAAAATATTAAAAGTGACTGAAGGACCATATCAGCTAGCTTCATTCCAGAGGCATTATCTATGTGTATACATGGCAACCAATCCAGCAAAGAAAATAAAAGCAGTAAAAAAGTTCACCCTTTTAGAGAATACATCTTTTATGGCTAGTGAAATTAATCGGTAGCTCTGCTTATAATATAACTATATTGTTTTTAAGTTCTTTTAAAATAGTTGCCTTTTTTCTTATGGATTTTCTCACCTATAAAATGAAGATAATATACATCTATCTCATAGCATTGCTGTAAAAAATAAGTAAATTAGAAGTATGCCTCTGATATCTCACAATCTGGGTTCAAATCTTGGATTTGCCTCTTATTCTCTGTGTGACTTGGGACAAGTTACTTACCCTCTCTGTTCTCAGTTATATCAATTGTGAAAGGAGGACAATGATCCTACTCAGTGGTTTTATTGACGATTAAATTAATATATACAAAGGGATTAGAACATTGCTTAGAACATAAGTGTTGAGTGGATAATAACTATTGTAATTATATCATTATTATTAAACTTACCTTCCATACAGTGTCCTCCACTCTATCTGAAATCTACTGAATTGGTATCTCAGAGCCTCTAGTGTCTGTACAGTTCCTCAGTGAATCCGAGGAGCAGTGCCGTTTAGAAACCACACTGATGGAAGGAGCAAAAGTACTGCTGGTGAAGCTGACTGTCCTCAGGGCAAGTTTGTCAGCAGTGACTTTTTCCTGGACCCCACACTAGCATCACAGGGGACCTTGAAACATCTAGATGCCAAGACAGCTCCCAGACCAGTTAAATCAAAATGGCTGGGGATGGTCCCAAGCATCAGCGTTTTAAAACTCCGAATGTTAGCAGCGTGTGAATAAGGTGGAGCCGCTCTGATCTAGAGTAGGTTTAAATCTCACATTCTAAAATATTTTTTTTTAAGAAAAATGCTTCTGAGGTTTTCGGTGATGGCAAAATTGACATAAAAATAGCACATTAAGAATAGCATTGTGAAAAGGGTGCTTAACTGACCCAGTGTTATCTTTCTCTGCCCTTTTTAATATGGATGAATAAAGATAGATAGGAGTTAATTGCTCTTCAGCTAGATCAAGGTCAGTCTTTTGTACTGATGTCTTAGAAGTGGGTTAAGCCGAAAGGTATTACTTGTATTACTGTGCTTAACCTTGAAGTGGGTCATTTAATGCAGTGTTTTCTAAACTTAGTTAGGCATCAGAATCACCTGGGAAGCATTTTCTCAGCCTTGCCTCAGAAGACTTTGATTTGGTGGGTTTAAGATGGGACCCAGGAATCAAGGTTACTTAAATGTGTCCCAGGTAATCCTAATAATATAATTATATTTGCTGTGTGTGGTGAATCAAGGTACCATGGTGGCAGAACTGATGTTGAATTTACTAATCAGAAAATGTTGACAGGATAAAATAAAAATAGTTAATTGTTTTCCCTCTTGTATATAGTTAGCTAAGTAGACTTGCCCTGGCCACAACTTACCTAAAAAATATTTTTTTCCTATTTTCTCTTTTGCACTTGGCATCTTATAGCTTCAAATATTATGAATGACTTGTTAACGATACAGAAGAATTGCTAGCTACTTAGATATATACTTACAACAATCCTTTGAGTAGAAAATATTATCGCCATGTTACAAATTAGATAATCAAAGCCTCAAATAGTTAAATAACTTAGTTGAAAATATATAGCAGGTAAAAATAATGGAGCCTTCAAACCTATGGTCATAGAATTTGTATGCATCACTATTGCAATGAATGCTACTCCTAGTGAGAATCAGAGGCAAACAAAAATAGCCAAACCAAAATGCAAATGTCTTAATATACATTTATTTAAAAGAATAACATAAAACATCATTTTCCTGTTATATATGAACTCTGAGTGGTAAGAAATCCCCCTTCCCCCACTTTTTTTCTAAACATTTGGGTTTGAGAGACTCTCTATAACCATGAACATAACTTCCATGAGTTTACAATGAATGGGATCATCACATTAAACCAGAACAAACCTCTGTGATTAAGACTATCTGACTACTGTGCTTCAACTGATTGTTGATTAAATCTTTACTGAGTAGTAACTTAAACACTCAGGTAAACTTTGGAGTCAGTTTTAGAAAAATATAGGAGAGAGGTATCTGAAAGACCCATAATATTTCTGAACTTAAGACAATATAGACCAACTTTGCTTTGACAATGAAATTCAAAGGGAAAAATATTCTCCAAGTGACAATGAGAAGGAGTGATATTGCCAATTTTACCTGAACATATATTTTTACTTAATGTTTGCTCCTTTGAACATTTGAGTCTATTTAGACAGAGAGTTGATGTGTAGCATTGGGAATTAAACTTCATGGTGCCTCAGATATCCTTCCTTGTGCCCCAAACAGAATCCTGTGCATTGCTCTGTTGTAGCAATCATTATATTCTAGTATCATTGTCAACCTAATTGTTCATCTTCTCTCTAGGCCTGAATGTGTTCATCAGTGTCTAGTTCAAGGTCAGACATCTGGTTGGTTCTCAGTAAGAGACTGTTGGAAGAATGAATTGATGAGACTAGTTGAATGAAGAGGCTGGAATCATGGAAATGAGCAATGATTTTTCTCATCAGATTCTTTGTTTAGTGTAGAGTGATTTGAGCCTTGCTTCCAATATACAGTATTAGTAGCTTATAGAATGACTACATCCTATCAAAAACCCTTTGATCCCTCAAAGGAGCACTTGGGTAGATTCAGAAGTAAGTAATTTATGGGTAGGCCCTAAAACACTTTTAATTTTAAAAAGAAAAATATTTAGTATTCTGACTTTTGATAAGAAGTTAAAAACGTGCTAAAAAAAAGAGACTGCAAGTTGAAGCCACTGTAAACAGTTTAAATAGGGAGATAAATGGCTTTGCATTAGAGCATAGCATTACAGTTTGATAGGCTAAAAAATGAAGAGCAAGTAGCAACAGTGGAATATGATATGTTTAAAAGGATTTAAAAATGTATTTTTTTCACCAAATGGTGTAAATTAAAGTAAGCTGTCAAATTGACAGCACAATAATGCCATCTTCACAGTAGCACATTCTGTACCACAGTGGATATTATACAAATTTTTATAGAGAAATTAAAGATGAGATCTAAGAAAAAAATAGCTTAAAATGCTTTTTTTGGGGGGGCAATTTTAGAATCATCATCACTTGCTACAATCCACTCCCAACATAACCAGAAGAATAACTATAATAGATCATGATAATTTATATCACAGCTTATTTTGGGGAAGCAACATCAGATACACTTCATACTACTTAAACTATAATTATTTTCATTAAACTATAAAATTGCTTACAGCAGATTTACTCTAAACACATAAAATCATATCCTTAACAATGAGCACTACTAGACTACAAGTGTTCAAAATAACTGAAGTCAAGTGTAAATTAGCAGTCCTTGATTTATACTTTTTAATTATGTATCTTTGTTGACACAATCAATGTACTTTTGTGGGTTTATAATATACTCCTTTTTGTTGTTGTTGAAACATTTGACAGCCTTATTCAGCCTCCATCCTGTTAATTAAAAGGTAGTGTAAAAAAAAAAACTTATGAAAATGATGTCAGGTGCCTATTAACAAACTCTCAAGTAATTTATGTCTGTGAAGAATACAGATTATTCTAGAAACAAAGGGTCTACTCTAGACAGTGATCTTTTTATTTCCTTGTGAAATGGGGAGGTGATAAGAAAGTCTGTTGTGTCCTAACTGGTTTGGCTCAGTATATAGAGCATTGGCCTGTGGACTCAAGGGTCCCAGGTTTGATTCTGGTCAAGGGCATGTACCTTGGTTGCAGCCTTGATCCCCAGTAGAGGGCGTGCAGGAGGCAGCTGATAGATTTTTTTCTCTCATCACTGTTTCTAACTCTCTATCCTTCTCCCTTCCTCTCTGTAAATATCAATAAAATATATTTTTTAAAAAGAAAGTTTGTTGAATAATATTGAAGAAATTGAGAAGGTCTAAAATATTGCTCTGTTTGAGTAATATATTTCATAGAAAATGAGGGAAAAACCAGGATATAAAAAGCAGTGCATCTGAAATTGTATACTTCTAATATCTTGTTATCTACCAAAATATTTAACAGGTCCCTCAATAGCTCTATTTTTACTGCTATTTTTGCCAGCCAAAGAAATGTTTATCTTTTACAACTTTGTCTCATCCTATGATATCCAGAAATTTTACTTGATATGAACAAAACTGGAAATCATGTGTTACTTCAACATTTGTCAGGGATCTTTATAGAATTTGTAAATTTTGGCAATATCAAATGACTATCTATTGTCATAGTTAAGTTGTTTTACTGCCTTGAAATGTAGATACCAGTTTATTTACAAAGATAACAAATTATGTATTAAAATACTTAGTACCAGAAATAAATTTTAAATTTTGTAATTTTTATAGATGTGACTACTAAAATTCTTTCTGATGCTTTGATTAAATATCTGTGTACATATTCCCAAGAAATGTAGAGAAGAAAAAAAATACTCTATAAATCAACTTGGGAAAAATAGCAAGCTTATAGGCAATCAAGAGTACAAAAATATGGCATTGGTTGCATGGAAACAAATTCAGAACCGGAGGATCTAGGTTTTAGCCGTAACTTTCCGTTTTGTAACTTTGATCTTGAGCAACCTCTGCACAGCTCTAGGTTTTAGCTTCTTCATTTATAAAATGTCTTTTTATAGCAATAAAATTGGATAATTGTATAAATATGATTCAACCCAGAATAAAATTGTGACCAGAATTGTCTGGGGGTTAATTAAGCAAGACATCCCAGAAGACAATGTTTGGAGCAAAGTTTGAAGTAGTCATATATATCTACACTAATAAAAGACAAACATGCAAATGGACCGTACCTTCGTTATGCCTTAAGCCATGCCCACCAGCCAATCAGAGTGACTATATGCAAATTAACCCAACCAAGATGGCGGCTGGCAGCCACTGAGCTGGAGCAAGCAGGAGGGTTGGTTGCCCCAATGATGGAGGAAGCCAAGCTTCCCCACCTGCCGCGGCCAGCTCTGAGCTCCACTCAAAGCAACAAAGTTTTAATTATAGAAGGTAAATAAACCCCAGATACCTGCTTTCAGCTGGCCGTGGCCACGGAGCTGGAGCAAGCAGAAGTGGGTTGCCCCTAGCGATGGAGGAAGCCAAGCTTCCTGGCCGGCTACTGCCTCCTCTCAAGGCAACAAAGTTTCAATTATAGAAGGTAAATAAATCCCAGAATAAAAAAAAA
>NW_005354385.1:97254-113618 GCF_000412655.1 Myotis brandtii
TGCAAATTGACCCTAACAGCAGAACGACTGGGAATGACTGGTCACTATGACACACACTGACCACCAGGGGGCAGATGCTCAATGCAGGAGCTGTCCCCCGGTGGTCATTGCGCTCTGACAGGGGGAGCTCTGCTCAGCCATAAGCCAGGCTGATGACTGCCAGAACAGCGGTGGTGGCAGGAGCCTCTCCTGCCTCCTCAGCAGCACTAAGGATATCTGACTGCAGCTTAGGTCTGCTCCCTGCTTGGAGGTGGACATCCCCCGAGGGCTGCTGGGCTGCCAGAGGGTTGTCTGACTGCCAGCTTGGGCCCAATCCCCCAGGGAGCGGGCCTAAGTCAGTAGGTGGACATCCTCCGAGGGGTCCCAGACTGCAAGAGTGCATAGGCCAGGCTGAGGGACCCCCCTAGTCACAAATTTTTGTGCACTGGGACTCTCGTTTGTATAAATAATAAAAGCATAATATGCTAATTAGACCGGACAGCTAAATGACCTTCCAGACGTCATTCCAGACATCCTTCCAGATGAAGCCACTGCAGCGGGGGCTGAGACAGAAGAAGTTAGGGGATATCAGGCAGGCATGCGAGCAGTTAGAGGCATCAGGCAGGTAGGCAGGCATATATATATAGATATGAAAGATTAGTAGGTAAAAAGGAAAATAATGAAGGCTTCCCCAGGTGAGGTAAAGTGGAAAACAGCAGCAGTTATATGATCCATTTTGAATTCACTTTTCTGAAAAGTGTAAGCACTATTCTAGGGTTATTACCTTTGCAAGTGGAAGTCCAGCTATTCCAGCAACATTTTTTTAAAAAACTAGTTTTGCTCTGTTGTATTGTCTTTCCTTCTTGTCAAAGATCAGTTGACTATATTTAGGGTTTATTTTTGGGCTATCTTGTTCCACTAATCCATATTTGTTTGCCAATACTACATTGTATTAATTGCTATAGCTCTATAGGAAACCAGAAGTTAGATAGTGTAAGATCTCCAACTTTGTTCTTCTCCTTCAATATTATGTTAGCTATTCTGGATGTCTTTTTGCCTCACATAAACTTTAGAATGAATTCATTGATATCCACAAAATAACTTGCTAGGATTTTGATTGGGGTTGCATTGCATCTATAAATCAAGTTGAGGAGAACTGACATTTTGATAACATTGAGTCTTCCTAATCCATAAACATGAAATATCTCTCCATTTACTTAGTTCTCAGAGTATTGTAGTTTTCCTAATATATATCTGATCTATATTTTGTTAGATTTATACCTATATATTTCCATTTTTAATAATATAAATTGCATTGGATTTTAATTTCCAATTTTACTTGTTAATTAATGGTATATAGAACAATGATTGACTTTGATTTATTAACCTTCTATCCTGCAACCTTGTTATAATCACTTATTAATTCCAGGAGGGTTTTTCTTTTCTTATTATTTTGGATTTTCTACATGGATAAGGACAAAGCATTTTTCTCCCTTCCCAATCTGAATGCCTTATATTTTATTATCTTGTCTTATTACATTAGCTAGAACTTCTAGTACAATGTTAAAAGAAGTAGTGAAAGGAGAGATATCCTTGCCTAGTACCCAATCTTATTGGAAAAGTTTCAAGCTTCTCACCATGAAATATGTATGATGTTAACTGCCATTCAAATGTTATATTTCAAAGTAAGTCCTGTAGCTACATCAAATCCACGGTGGCAGAGAAGTACAATTCTGCCTTGTGATGAGAAAGAGACTGGTTATATTTGGTGAACAGCAAAAATGACTACTGCATTCATTAAGAAAGCAAAATAATTTCTAAAAAAATCTGTTACAATAATGATTTTCAACTTTAAGAATCATAGACAAAGAGAGAATCTTAAAAGCAGCAAGAGAAAGCAGTTAGTTACCTACAAGGGAGTGCCTATATGACTGTCAGCAAGAAATATTCAAAGTGATGAGTATCAAGGACCTACAAACAAAATTACTCTACCCAGCAAAGCTCTTTTTTAGAATTGAGGATCAGATAAATAGCTTCACAGATAAGAAAAAGCTAAAGGAGTTCATCACTACCAAACCAGTATTTCATGAAATGTTGAAGGGTATTCTTTAAGAAGAGGAAGGAGGAGAAGAAGAAGAAGAAGAAGAAGAAGAAGAAGAAGAAGAAGAAGAAGAAGGAGGAGGAGGAGGAGGAAAGAAGAAGAAGAAGAAGGAGAAAAGGAAGAAGGAAGAGGAGGAGGAGGAGGAGGAGGAGGAGAAGAAAAGATATAAAATGCAATAAATACATATGTATCAACAATTGAATCTAAAAATCAAAATAAACGAACAAGAAATGTAATGAACATAATAAACTAGTTAATAAAATAGAATCAGAGTCATGGAAACATGGAATTGACTGATGAATCTCAGAGGGAAATGGTGAGGGGGTTGGGTTGGGAAGAGATTAACCAAAGATCTTACCTATGGACACAGACAATAGGATGGTGAACGCTTGGGTGGGGCAGGCAATGGGGGGAAAAAGGAGGATATCTGTAATACTTTCAACAATAAAGATTTTTTTAAAAAAAGAATCTACATAGAGGTAAAGCAGGGGAGACTCCATTTTGTGATGCAAATGCTAACCTTGCCTTGGGCAAAAACTTGGTTTCTATCTCATAGCCTCTTGAATAAAATTCTATTTTCATAGAAACTAGTAACTCCTTGTAGCCTTTTGTTACTACCTTACTACACTAATGTTATTGTAAACAATGTTGAATGGAGCTTCTCCTGCTGTTTTAAAATATTGTCTGAGGAGCCGGAGCTAAAGGGAGTGGGCAACAAGTGTCTCCACATTCCAAAAAAGGACACACTCCACTCCTCTCATCCAACCAATGCAAGCAGTTGCCTGGATATTAAAAGTTCATTGAATAAGAGAGAAGCTGTAGGCACAGAGGAAGAGCACTTTGATTTCTTTTCTCCCTCTCCTTCCATCTACTGAGAAAATTGCTCATAGGCATTGGAATACCTATTAGAAATGGAGACTGACATCTTCTTTTCCTGATGACAGCTTGCTGAGCCCCAGAAGTTCATGAGGCCCATGTTGGCACAGACATCAGAAGAGAGGAAGGTAAGAAGGTTCTTAAGAAAGCTTCACATGTACCTCATGGATTTTGCTTGAAGTTACGCAAACATAGAATTCCAAGTGAGAAATAGCTGGAGCATCTGAAACCCAGCGAAAGAAGAAACAGCAGCAGCAGGCAGCCTGCACATCAGTGTTTTACGTGACAAGGATGTGTGAATATTCCATGGATCATGTGGAGGCCTCAGAGGCCTACTGTGTCATGGGAACTGCACCCTCAAGAAACTGTCAGGCAGAAAGCCAGGAGTCGGAGATGAGAGAGAGAGAGAGAAGAGGTCAGCCATAGAATGCATCATTCATCTCAGGAAACCTCTGGGAGAGGGGGTTCAGCTCCAGGAAACTACAAAATGTGCAATGAGCAGCTTGTGGACAACTGTCACCCTGCCCATCCCCATTTGAGAGCTCAACAATGTTGAGATTCAGGGAAAACATAAAAATACCAGAGAGAAGAGAGGCAGTGAAAGTGTATGAAGCAAACTTTGCTGCCTTTCCCCATGGCAGAAAACAAGCCACCAGGCAATATCCAAGTAAGAGAAAAGAGGTACTTTAATTTGAATATAAAATTTATATTTTGTTCTAGACTAGATTTTAAATATGAAAGGGATCAGAAGTCTGTGGGATTTATCTTCAATGAATAGGGAAAGGAATGATTACAGAGTATAATTAGATGGAGTGATAAATAGAAAAATTAAAGATCTTTGTTGTTGCTGAGACCATTCCTAAACATATTTGTCTATTGCTCATGTCATTCTCTCTTAAACAGTATTTCTGGAACATGGCCTTAGGCAGAGGGGTTGAAGGAAATAAGCTTGTCAGGAAAGGGGAATGGGCTGGAGTACAGGCAAAGTAACCCAGAGCCAAGGTGCTGTTAGACCAGGTCTATTCATGGAACTAAAATTGAAGCCTGGCAGGCAGTCCACATGAGGCATCAACCCAGAGGGGAGAGACGCAGAGTCCAAGTAGAGGGCAACAGGTTAGAAAATGGGAACACCAGATATGGGAGCAGTTTGAAAGAGAAGATGGTTGATAGGGCAACGAGATGTTTTGGTTACTGGAATGTTGTTGTAGACACAGTTAATACAGAATCCAATAGCCTCCTTAGCTGTTAAGACTGCTGAGCTATCTTAGATACCACCTGGAAAACCCATCTTCTATTTCTGACATTGAAATTCTACCCATTCTTCTGGGAAAGCTACTAGTAAAAGCCCCAACCTTCACAAAATATGCTTGCCTGCCTCTTCCCACATTCCCTAGCTGGACATTCTCTCTTTCCCCTTGGACTGCAATAACATGTTGATATTTACACTTACATATAAGTGTGTCCCCATGTTTCCCACACTCCATGTGAAAATCAGGAGGGTTAGCAGTTATTTATACACAGGAAGTATTTAGGAAGTCTTTGCTAGATTAATGTAACTGTGAAAATAAATTCACAACATAGAATAATTTTGAACCTGACTTTTAAGCTGCAAAGAAAGTTGCAGATGAAGTCAACATCAATAAGTGGTATTTATTAAGCAATCACATTTACATATTGATGTCATAAGCAGCATGCCAAATAAGTTAAATAAATTGTTCCCAATTCTCTGGGACCAACTTGCAACCTTACGATTTTGTGATGTCCAGGAATGAATTGACTAGAAATACATGTGAAACGCTGTGAAGTCAAAAAAATAATTTATAAGATGAGCAGAGCATTTGGCAGAGTCCAACAACTAGAGAAAGATAAAATGATAGGTAGTGATCCAATTTAGTTGTGGGTTTAAACATAATAAAACATTATCTTGTATTTTTCTCTTGTACTACCACAAAACAAGCAGCACTGAACTTGCAGGCAGAAGACATACTGATCTTTTCCATGTTCTAATCTTGTTCTTGCAGGTAAATGTTGAACATAGGCAATTCAGTTACATCCTTGAGTTTCCTTTCCACCCCCTGTAAACTGAGAGTATTGAACATATGAGTGGCCTTCATTATTTTCCAGTTAACATTTTTTTCTGAAAAAATTCATGTTCTGAATTGTAATATAAAAAGTAGATAAAACTGGAGCTATTGTGGTTGAATGGAGTGTTGAGTCTAGGGCAGTGGTCGGCAAACTCATTAGTCAACAGAGTCAAATATCAACAGTACAATGATTTAAATTTCTTTTGAGAGCCAAATTTTTTAAACTTAAACTATATAGGTAGGTACATTGTTATTCACTTAATTAGGGTACTCCTAAGGCTTAGGAAGAGCCACATTCAAGGGGCCAAAGAGCTGCATGTGGCTCGCGAGCCACAGTTTGCCGACCACAGGTCTAGGGGATACTAGACTGTAATTTTGGCTTCCCTGAATCACATGTAACTGACTCTAGAGACCTTAACAGATATATATAATACACAAAAAGACTTCTAGTGTGGACCACTTCCATTTGTTTCTGCATTCAGATTCTATATTGTACAATGGATATATCCTTATGTGCAGAGAATAAAACATACTTTCTAATCATTTTTCTCAGTTAATGCTAAAAAGGCAAGAATGAGATAAAGGCAAGTGTAATTCCTACACTGAAATACAGAAATCGAGGCAGAGAAAGGTCAGGGACATGAGTTGGCCCACTCACTAACAAACTGAATCTGCCAGTATATCTGTACTGCCTTGGACTTCAGGTTTCATTTTGCCTGCAGGAACTTCCTGAAAATGTTGTGAACTTTTCTATTAAGTTATATATTTAGATAATGGTAAAATCTTAGAGACTTGATTAATGTTCTCAAATGGAAACATACACCTAATGAGTATATTTGCATGCTCAGGTATTTAGCTATAAGAAGAATATTCAACACCCCTGAGTAGATCAACACTATAGAGGAAAATATGAGTTCTAGTACCAAATATTCTTTAAAAGTAAGATGCTGAGGTTGATAATTAGAGAAACCAAATTGACATACTAGCTTACTCTGAAAGTCCTTTGTACTGGAATATAATAAGATTTATATCACCAGATTTTACATTTTCCAAAATGTTTACTCCACAGCAAATCTAATGTGGTTTTCTGAAGAAGAAAAAAGGAGGAGATATGAGAAGTATGATTTGAAAAGAGGCCTGTATTTGCTCAGGCCCACAGCCTGAAGCATTTTAGTGTAGAAGAATGACTGTGGGCATTACTGCATTTCTTTCAAATAACATTAGAAAAATCCTTGGTTTTGATTGACTACCACCAAAAACCATGCTCCATCCTGAACATTCTTTTTTGAAATAGGACAGACCCAGTTTTATTAAACCAAGCACAGAAAAATAATGCTTGTTCTCAAGCCAATTGGAGGAGGGCAACATTCTAGTCATCACAAATATTGTTATAAACACAACAATGACATTGGCAACATGATTTGATCTTTGTGCCAAGGGTGAAATTAATGTCATATGCTCACCCTAATGAATGACTAGAAGTTTCTATAAAGCACACTTAAAAGCAATGGTGTCCTCTCTCAATTCCATTTTTCCTTCTTATAAGTCAAGGAATCCTCACAAGCAAGACTGACTACTTGAGGTCTAGAAGTTGCAAAGGAGATTCAGAAGTAAAAAAACAAAAACAAACAAAAAAAACAACAAATTTAATTTAGAGCTATTTTGTTCTTCCTTGGCAAACAAAGAGAGAGACAAACACACAAACAAGAACTTCCAAAGGTATTAACATTTTAGTCGGCAAAAATTGCCTCCATTCTCTCCCAATTTCAAACACCTTCCATGATCAGATAAGTTCTTGCAGATGTTGGAAAAATCCATTATGACATGGGTGCTGGGAGGTTGGCCAGATCCAACTCTGGCAAATACTTACCATTCCCAATCTGGGTTACTCTGCATTCATTATTTTCTTTATGAACCTTCTCTTCTTGTGGCTTGTGGCTTTGTTAAAGAGGTTAGTAACAAATGAACATAAATACTTTCCTAGGTTATACATTTTCACTTTTAACTTGTGCCTTACCAGGTCACCCCAAGACAAATAAATGAGGTGTAGTGTGCTTCCAGGTTGAATCAACAAAGGCACACATATAGCTGTGAATTGATTGCACATGCAAGCTTTTGATTTTGTGTTTGCTTCCTGGCCAGGCAGAAACCAGATTTCGGTGAGGAATCACTTGTTTTTGTATGTGGGAAAGCATGAGAAAGAGAGGTGCTACATTTCATATTTCCACCTTCCTATCTCCAACAATGAACTTTCAAAGGAAGAATATGCACTGGGGAATTTGTAAGAACCGATGCTGATCAATAGGCAAAGTTGGACGGTGATTCATTACCACGTTGGATAGAGGCTTTGGATATTTGTTTGTTTGAAAGCCAATTCAAGTTGGGTTTGAAAAACCAGTATTACTTATATTTTTCACTATAGTGCCTGTAGACTGATAAATAACAAGACAGGTTTCATTTTACTTAAAATATGGGGAGTGAAAAGGTGGAGGGATTAAGAAGTACAAATGGGCAGCTACAAAATAATCATAGGAATGTACAGTACAGCATATAGTCAATAATATTTCAATAATTGTGTATTGTGCCAGGTGGGTACTAGACTTATTGGAGGAATCACTTTGTAAGGTTTATAAATGTCTGAGCCACACCGCCCGGGGCGGGATTTCCTTTTGAATTTAAACATGTGCCACTGAAACATGGACCTTCACTTCCTGATTTAAAAATGGGGAGCACTTTTAAAGTTGATGATTGTCTCACCACCGTGCTATGCACCTGAGACTAACTGTAGTTGAAAACTAAAATTTTTAAAATGCATTAAAATAAGATTTTCCTTCCTGTATTAAGGTAGATTATTATCTTAGTCTAAAGTTGGAACAAAATAGGAGTCATACAGTTTGTCATTTTAAGAGTTTAATTGGTCGCATTAAAAATTAGTCTTGGGGAAAAAACCCTGCATACCTCGTTGGCAGTTAATAACAGGCAGAAATGATAACCAAAGTTCTGTAATGTGGCTCTTCACAAACACTGGCAGAGATGAGAAAGTTGTTGGAGTTGGAGGGATATCGCTGGGGCTCTGGGAGTTCCTTCTGAAGTCATTCTGAATTAGCAGCTAATGGGGAGCTTTCTTTGATAGCGCTATTATAATTAAATGCAGCTGGATGAAAATCAACCACAAAGCAAACTCGTTTGTTTATCATTACTTCTGACTTTGTTAGCAGATGTTTTCGAAGTACCATAGTAGCCAGCTTAATTTGTCTCCATGTAATGTGGAGCAGGTAAACTTTGATTAATAAACTGACAAGAACGTTCCTTAATTTCTTTTCTGAAGTTTCCTTCTGCGACTCTTATCCAGCACATATGTCAAATCCGGAAAACGCACGGATAAACATTCCGTTTCTTTTTATATATGTCAGGCCAGCTGAGATGGAGGTGTCAGTCGGCGGTGAGCTGGCTTGTCAAATGTTCATCTTGAAAGCTGCTGTAGTATTATCGCATGTAAGTAGGCTAGTGAAAAAGATAAACACATATGGCATATACATACCAGGCTACGGAGCGACAGCTCTCTCGGTTGTAATCACTATTGGCTTTCCATAAGGGACTCAATAATTTTCAGTAAATTGGATCCTTTATGGGTCTAAACATTAATTCATCTATTTAAAAAGGGTAATTTTGACATATCCTTTGCTTGTAATAAATGCCTCCTCCACTTCTTAGCAGGCAGACTTCCGCACCACCCACTTCGTCTGCTCAACACACTCTTAACTCCAGCGAATTCGTGCAGAATGCACTGTCTACCTGGTTTCCTCCCCAATATTGCAAAGTGCTTCTCTCCCATCATTTAAAGAACTCTTGGAATTTGTACCCCTTCCTCCAAATCTTTCCCATATACCTGGAAAGAATGTTTTTGGGTTTTTTTATTGGCTGAAGAAAGTTCAAATATGCATTGTCCATGATTCACAGTGTGTTAGTGACTAATACAACATATTCATGTGTACTATGATCTTGCACATTTTTGCTATTATTTGCTCAAGATAAAGTTGCATATGTATCTGCACGTCCTCTGGTTTTTGGGTCTGGGTCAATGTTATCAGATTTACATCGTAATATCTACATCTGTTTTAATTGCCATAATACTAGTACAGTACTCCATGTGGACTTGAAAATGACATTTCTTTTTATGCTGGTGCTGTAACACTATTTATTAAGCTATTCATTACTTCTGAAAATTTGTTTCTAGGGATATGTGTGTGAATGAGTATATTTATGTATGTGTTCATGTTCTCACCTGTTTTTTGTACAGAATTTATTCAGGCTTAAGTTGGGAAAAGGGATGAAAAAAAACTATGGCTTACTCTGAAGTTCCCTGTAGACAGCATAAGGAAATGTAATCTTTGGCACCATTTTACATCCTTTTCTTTAAAGCTCTAAGTTTAAAAATATTCTAGATTAAGCAGAATGGCTAGGAGAAGGAGCCTGGCTTGGAGACTAGATGGTGCCCCTACCAGCTCTCCGAGCCTCATCTATAAAACCAGGGACAATAGAACCACCTTGTGAAGATTAGAGCTGGTACAGCTAAAGATTCTTGCACAGAATAGGCCCTCAGCGTTCGTTAGCCAATGCTATTAGAAATAAGTTCTATGCTCTTTCAGTAGAAGAGAAAACAAAGTTAAAAATGGTCACTCTTATGTGGAACAGTATAAGCGTGGCCTCCTGTGCTGGTCTTCATGGGTAATGTTCACAGCATGCATTAGCACACCAACTTAGATATTATTTCATGTGGCACTTAAAAATGTCACATTATCTGCCGTAACCAGTTTGGCTCAGTGGATAGAGCGTCTGCCTGCGGACTGAAAGGTCCCAGGTTCGATTCCAGTCAAGGGCATGTACCTTGGTTGGGGGCACATCCCCAGTGGGAGGTGTGCAGGAGGCAGCTGATCGATGTTTCTCTCTCATTGATGTTTCTAACTCTCTATCCCTCTCCCTTCCTCTCTGTAAAAAATCAATAAAATATATAAAAAAGTCACATTATCACTGAGAAGTAATTGAAAATTCATTAATGCCTACAGAGTATTTCCTGTGAAAAGAGAACACCTTTCCATGACCAGCTGAGTGCTGACTGTATATGCAGCTCTCAGCTACCAATTGTCATTTGATTAAAAATAATCTATCTCTAACTGGCACTCTTCTAATTGGGGAACTTTTCAAGGAAGCTTCATTAAATTCCCAGTCTCTAAAAGTTTTTTAAACAATTGTCTGAATTAGAAGTATCAGGATAATTAGTTAAATCACAATCTTAGGTTTGTATGTAGTGAGGATCAAATGTCTGTTGGCACCTTTATGTCACTTAGAATATTTGAAGTTTTGTCTGGAATTTTTTTTACCTTTTAAGCTTTTTCTCTAATGGGAATCTGTCTTTACTTTCTTTTGGGGTAAGCAGAGCAGGACCGAAGTAACAATATTTTCATGGAACTTCAGATTAGCTGATTTTGAAAAAAATCTTGTTAAGATGAATGCCCTTGAGAAAAATTCATGTGTGAATAACTGTCATTATTTCATCTATTTTGCTAGAGAATAGAATTACCTGACCACATTTTAAAGGAGGATCAAATGTTAATTGGGAAGAAGTGTGGCTTATAAACAATGTGACCTGTGTTTTCTGGAAAAGGCTGCATGGGGATGTGTCAGAGAATTAAGTAAGGTGGTCATTCCATGTGACTTCAATTCTTGGCTCAGCATTTCAATTTATTTCTTAAGATGGCCAAATTTATAGACATCTACAGGATGGAAAGTGGGTAGCCCACAGGGTACTGTTCTTCACTTGAAAATAGCCTATATTTGATCGCATGTGCCTTTCTCAAAGCTGGGGTCAGGGACACCCTTTGTGCCAGCAGGTTGACTTCCTCTGAGATCTAGGGAAATCATATCACATCTTGAAAATCATTCCCAATGATTGCAGTGTTCATCAGGCAGGTGCGATTGAATGTAAGACACTGGGTCAGTGGTCGGCAAACTGCGGCTCGGCAAACTGCGGCTCACGAGCCACATGCAGCTCTTTGGCCCCTTGAGTGTGGCTCTTCCACAAAATACCAACTTCTGCGCATGGGCCACGAAGTTTCAATCGCACTGTACGTGCGCGCCCGCACGTGGTATTTTGTGGAAGAGCCACACTCAAGGGGCCAAAGAGCCGCATGTGGCTCACGAGCCGCAGTTTGCCGACCACTGCACCAGGTTGTCAGTTACTATGTGGGTATAATTGCTTAAATAATGCTATTTGAGCAGTTGACAATCAAATAGCATTATTTAAGCAGGATGCCTGTTTCACTATCACTGGGCAGCAACTTGCTGAGTTGTGAGATTCAGAATAGACATTGCAGTTTCAGCGACCATGCCATTTGATGGTATTTGTTGAGTCCAGTAGAGTACTATTACTTGGAATGTCCTCATGATACCGTTGTAATGAACCCAGGTATTAATAACTAGAAAGGAGCAAAGGGAAGGACACATTTTATAGACATGTCATTCATGCAGCTTTGCCGGAAGCTGAGTTTAACACTCCCCCGGAAGCCATCAGACTGGACAGGAGGAGAATAGACACATGCCTTGCAAGGTCTGGGTGAAATAGGGAAGGTGCTTGTCTGTCAGTCACACCTGGAGACAGGTCATTGGACAGAGTAGGTGTGGCCCAAGCGAGCGTGGGAAGTGTTGGTATACTAAACTCCCAAACAAAGGAGTTTGCTCTCTTGAGACTCTTGTTGCAAGGAGCATGCTCTCTTGGCTCCCCTACATTCCCCCGCATGTCCCACAGCCACGTGGACCCCACACCTAGCCTAATGCTATAGCTGACCAGCCTCACCATGGAAGGGAAGCATTGAACTCTAACTTTGCTTCTAGCCCTGCTGAATCCCCAGCTGCACCTCTTCCAGAACCGGATTAAAGGAAATGGGACTTTGCAAATGGAGAGATGTAATTCCATGCAAATAAAAGCTTTCCACCACATCTCATTCTCCCGTGGGGGCCTCCGGGAGAATTTAGCGGCACCCCAAAAGCGCCACTCCCACTAGCAATGGAGAAAGACCATCCATACATTTCTCCAATACTACTCAGGGAGGCACTTGTAAGTAAAAGAAGAGGGACATCTAAACATTTTGGTCTAAGGCAGTGGTTCTCAACCTTCTGGCCCTTTAAATACAGTTCCTCGTGTTGTGACCCAACCATAAAATTATTTTCGTTGCTACTTCATAACTGTAATGTTGCTACTGTTATGAATCATAATGTAAATATTTGATATGCAGGATAGTCTTAGGCGACCCCTGTGAAAGGGTCGTTCAACTGCCAAAGGGGTCGCGACCCACAGGTTGAGAACCTCTGGTCTTAGGAGAGCTGAGGCCAGGTAGACAGTAGATCTTAATGATCTTGGGGAAAGTCACATGCTATTTGCAATTAATAAGAAGCTCTTCCACCAGGTGCTACAGAAAATGGATGCCTGATGCCCATGATTTTTATTGTGATTCCTGGAATATGAAAGATTTGCCGTGTGTAAATCAAGGAGAATCAGGGCAAGACGGTTGTCAGAGCTATAAGCAAAGGGTCTGCAAAGGTGATAGGGCTTCTGTAAAAGATATTGTTCACCAGGCAAATATGGCTTCAGGATGCTGTTGGAATGTGCACAGCTTGTTCTTTGTGTTGAAGAGAGAAAAAATGTGTCCAAATGTAAGGAGACCAATATAAGAACATATGTGAGTGGTGCTAACTGTCATACTTCTGGCGATGTGTGTCTGCTTTGACATTTCCAGAAGACCTGACCCTGACTTCAGTCTCAGAAGCTTATCTCTTAAGCTGTGTCTGGGCCTTCATTCTTTTGCTCTCAGCCTGCAGAACTCCAGGAGACTCGGGCTGGGTGAACGTGGCGGTGACCTTGTTGATCCAGGAGATTTCCAGCCTCTGAAGCTAAAAGATCTATCAAAGGACGGACCCCCTAAGAGCTTCATCCCTTCTTGAAATTAAAGAGAGAGTGGGTGCTAATTTGAAGGATTGCTTTCTAGATGTGCATCTATTCCTGATTTTTACCCGGCATCTTGGGTGAAAAGTTCCACAGCAAAAGTCTGCAAAAGAAAACAGAGCAGATGATGGAAACTGATGACTAAGGTCAGCTGTTCCCTAAAAGCGGCAATAATGTCAGAGAAGTAACTGGGTAATCCATTCTGTTTGGGGCTTTGTCTATTTTTCTTGTATCTAAATTGTCACTTGGTTGTCTCATTTATACTTCAGTGAATGGTTCACAACGTGTGTGTGTGGAGACATATGTGAAAAGTAGCTGCATTGTAATATTTATCATTAAAGAGCTGCCTTTGTTTCATTTTACAAGCATCACATTGATGATTTGAATAATAAAGCTGACTGGCTTAGTCACTGAAGGTTGCTTCCATAATGGAACAAATTTATGTACCGAGGTTCTCGCCTTTCTTTATTGGATAATTGGACAAAATGTTGAGAAACTGCTACTAATTGAGCGCTCATTCCAGCTTTTCTCTATAGTGAGGCTGGACAGGTTTTTCTGAGGTTTGCAAAAGAATTAAATACCCACCAAACCTTGCAACAGCTTCTCTTTTCCCGGTATGTTTTTATTAACTTTAACTGAGTCCCTGGGCTTAAATGTGGTTTATCCCCAAATTTTCACACTCACCTTTTATAAGAATCACATATTGGAGGATGTTTTCATTTTAGGAAAAGAGTGTGATCAAAGACAGGTCATATGTTTCCTCCTTTGAGGCAGCAGAGGCGAATGGGCAAGGTTCAGATCAAATGTTTTTGCTAGTGTGATATTCAATAGGTAACAGTTGCCCCGAAGCAGGGCATGAAAGAGTTAGGAGAAAAAATAATCAAAACTGAAAAACCTTTGAAAATCCATATAATATTTTGAGAATCAGAAATTTAAAACAATTCATTTATAGGAAATGCACAGTGGAGCATAGGCATGCTGTTTCACAAGTCCTTCTTTTCCTCCCACCACAGCTGTTCTAGTTGAGGTCATGATAGTCGCTCTGTCTTTGTCTTTTAGACAGCTTCCCTAATGTACAAACTCTTTGCCTTCACACAATATGTCTTAGTTCAGGTCTATCTTTCAGGAATTATAGGCTAATTTTCTTGAAGCACAATTCTTATCCTGTTACTGTGATGTTAAAAGTAAACAATTCCTCAAATCTAAAATAATAAAGCTTTAACTTGTTAGCAAGACTATTTAACCTGACCTGCTGCAAAGACTTATTCTCTACTATCACGCATTCATGTTTCCACCAAACTGGAATTACTACTTGCTCCTCTCAAGCAAACCCCTATGTGATCTTACCTGGGCATATGTGCTCATTCTCTTCCTAAAACCTGTACCCGTAAACTCTTTACATAGCTACCTGTTAAAATTCCACCTATCCTTCAAGGCATAATCTAGCGTGCAGACTCTGAGATGGCCCCAATGATCTTGCCTCTTGTATTCCTGCCTGTGTGATTCCCTCCCCTTGAGTGTAGGCTGCACCTAGGGACTCATGTCTAATGAACACAGGCATGAAATGTCACTCCTGGGATTAGATTACACAAAGACTGTGAAGCTGGTCTTGCTCATTCATGCTCTCTTGTCCTTTCACTTCAAGGGAAGCCGACTGCCATCTTGGGAGCTGTGCTATGGAGAAACCCAGATGGCCTGGGCTTGGGGGAGGCCTTTAACCAGTGACCAGTGAAGACCTTAGGCTCTCAGTTCAATAGCTTGAGAGGACCTGGGTCCTACCAGCCATTATATGAGTGAGTTAGAAGCAGATTCTCCACAGTAGACCCTTTAAAAGAAACTGTAGACCAGAGGACACTTTATGAGAGATCTTGAGCCAGGGGCTTTCAACTAAGCTGTACCAGGATGTGTGGTAGAAACTATTGAGATGATAAATGTTTAAGGCACAAAATTTGGGGGTTGTTACACCATAATATATAACTAATACACATTTTGGTACCAGGAATTGAGTTTACACCCCTGAAACCATCTATAATCCCTTCAGTAAAAACTAGAATCTCTCTTTTATATGTTCCTAGGATACACTGTATGTAACTGGCATTTTAGAAAATTTCAAATTCTGCTTTATTTTGTTTTCAGTTGTATATGGCTTTTCTCCCATATAAAATTGCAAACTTCATTGAGGTAGGAGCCAGCCATATTTATCTTTGAATCCCTTGCCCCCAGGGTTTTGGCACCACATTCATCCAGCCCAATATATATATATAACACTTCCAAACAGATTTATTGAGGTGACCATTACACTCATATCAAAGCCAAGTAAAAACATACAAAAATGACAGGTCAGTATCCCTGATGAAGATACAATATGTTTTTTAAATAATAAATGCTCAATATTTATTGTATTGAATTTAGTGAATATATTTAGTCATACTTCAATGAACCAAGGTTAGTGAAGAATAATTGTCCAATTTATAACTAAATATTTTACAGCTCTTAAAATTTGTCAAGAATTAGTGCGTGTGAACTGGTGGTATATTGAGGGACATCTTCCCACATATTTCATGATATTTGACATTATTCTTATTTTGGGGGTATGTGAATTGCAGAAACATACACATATGATTTTGATGAGCTCTGTATAGATTTAAGTAATATTTTTCAAATTAGATTATGAAGAATCTTAGATTTTGTTAGATGGTGGTATCTACTGGACTATCAGGATTGTGAGGGTGTATGTGACTTAAAAATGATAGCCACTTGGATACCCTCACAGCATCAATTTCTCTTCAGGAGCTCTGTCTCTTTACTGAATGGTTCCATGTGGACATGGGTTTGCTATGCTGAATAGGGCTCAAGAACTTCTTGGAGATTTGGCACTGCCATGCAGTAGAAAGTGTTTGTTTGGGGAGTAAAATAGTTCTGATTTGAATTTTGGCCAAATAATTTATTTTTTGTTTGACCATAGGGAAGTTACTTAGTCTCTTTGAGCACTCCACATATGTTAGATGACACAACAGACTCAAGCCATGGGTATTGAGGTATAATTTATACAGAGTGGGGGAAAAGGAGGCTTATAGTTATAAGTATGGGGGTTTATTTTTGTATTATTATTTATTATGTAATTTTCCATATAAACAATTGTAAAACCTACTTTTCTCCACCCTGTGTAGGTGGAGAAAGAGAGAGAGAGAAAAAAAACAAAAAACAAAAAACAAAGAGAGCGGGAGGTACTACATATATAGTATATATATATAGAGAGAGAGAGAGGCTAGCAAGAGTATATATGTTGAGTTTGTCTATCTATCTATCTATCTATCTATCTATC
>NW_005354385.1:113637-126250 GCF_000412655.1 Myotis brandtii
GACCATTACACTCATATCAAAGCCAAGTAAAAACATACAAAAATGACAGGTCAGTATCCCTGATGAAGATACAATATGTTTTTTAAATAATAAATGCTCAATATTTATTGTATTGAATTTAGTGAATATATTTAGTCATACTTCAATGAACCAAGGTTAGTGAAGAATAATTGTCCAATTTATAACTAAATATTTTACAGCTCTTAAAATTTGTCAAGAATTAGTGCGTGTGAACTGGTGGTATATTGAGGGACATCTTCCCACATATTTCATGATATTTGACATTATTCTTATTTTGGGGGTATGTGAATTGCAGAAACATACACATATGATTTTGATGAGCTCTGTATAGATTTAAGTAATATTTTTCAAATTAGATTATGAAGAATCTTAGATTTTGTTAGATGGTGGTATCTACTGGACTATCAGGATTGTGAGGGTGTATGTGACTTAAAAATGATAGCCACTTGGATACCCTCACAGCATCAATTTCTCTTCAGGAGCTCTGTCTCTTTACTGAATGGTTCCATGTGGACATGGGTTTGCTATGCTGAATAGGGCTCAAGAACTTCTTGGAGATTTGGCACTGCCATGCAGTAGAAAGTGTTTGTTTGGGGAGTAAAATAGTTCTGATTTGAATTTTGGCCAAATAATTTATTTTTTGTTTGACCATAGGGAAGTTACTTAGTCTCTTTGAGCACTCCACATATGTTAGATGACACAACAGACTCAAGCCATGGGTATTGAGGTATAATTTATACAGAGTGGGGGAAAAGGAGGCTTATAGTTATAAGTATGGGGGTTTATTTTTGTATTATTATTTATTATGTAATTTTCCATATAAACAATTGTAAAACCTACTTTTCTCCACCCTGTGTAGGTGGAGAAAGAGAGAGAGAGAAAAAAAACAAAAAACAAAAAACAAAGAGAGCGGGAGGTACTACATATATAGTATATATATATAGAGAGAGAGAGAGGCTAGCAAGAGTATATATGTTGAGTTTGTCTATCTATCTATCTATCTATCTATCTATCATCTATCTAGAGACAAAGATGACAGTGGAATACAATTATAAATTATGAAGTAAATAGTAGCTGAATATGAGACTATCTAAACTAGTTAGTATAATTCGTAATATTTAATCATTCCTTCCATTTCCAATTTATATTCTAATGAAATTCATGGCTCTCCTTCCTTTTTTTTAAGTTGACCCATAGATTGAGAAAAATCTTCCTTGTCCCATCTGTGATTTTACAGACTTACCAGTGCTATGAATGAATTTAATCTTTCCCTTTGTTTGGTCATCCATTCAACAAATATTATTGGGCCCTGATCAGAAATAAAGGACTGTTTACCTTCACTTTTCTGAATTCCTGGTGCATTTGATTATTTGAAATAATCACTTGATATATGACATCTATTAACCTTTGTTGTTAGATATCACTTAATGTGGAGGAAGATTGGCTCTAAGCAGTAACTTTGTAGTTATTTGACCTTGATTTAGTTTCTGAGTCTTTCCCTTGCCAGCTGTGTCAACTGGGGTGAATCACTTAATTTGATTAATTATCAGTTCTGTAACTATAAAATAGGAAGGATAATGGGACCTCATAGGACAGCTATATTGATTAAATATGATATTCACCATTGCATCCTAGGCACATGGTCAGACATAGAGCGGTCAACAAAATTGAGTTATCATAAAAGTATGATGTGAGTGTATCTAATTTCACAAGTTTTACATGTTCAAAATTATGTAATTGTGCTCAAAAAATGCAGAACTCTTTACAAGTGTGGGTGATCATTTTTAATAGTGTCTGGGATGAGAACTATTGCTAATACCTCATTGAATTCACAGGTCCAACTATTGATCAATGGGTGATCAATAATGGTTTGCTGTTGCATATGATGAGGTACTGGTAAGACACCAGGCAGGCCTCATTCAGTGCTGAACAAGCTGATTCTTTAAGGTATGGGTCAGCCAATAAAGTGTTTAATCACTCT
The DNA here is from genome assembly GCF_000412655.1 of Myotis brandtii. Taxonomy (NCBI): domain Eukaryota; kingdom Metazoa; phylum Chordata; class Mammalia; order Chiroptera; family Vespertilionidae; genus Myotis; species Myotis brandtii. Next base: position 115,640 of record NW_005354385.1, read on the forward strand.
CTTGGCTAGTGAGCATTAACATCCCACAGTGTTTGCCCTGGTTTGTTTATTCTTTCACGTTCTCTCTTATGACAATAACGTTCTATTTTGCCACCAAAGATATTTTCATTCCAAGCAAAAATTTTTATTGTTTTCCAAATGAAAAATAAACACAGGGTTCTTTTCATGGTTAAAACACACCAGATATTATAGCAGGTTGAAGGTTTAGCCTCAGATGAATGAGAAGGTCATGCTGTAGGCCTACTCACCTCCCAACAGAGGACCTGCCAAGTATGCTGGGAGACAAAGAACATCATTCTGTAGACTTTTGCCACATGTTGACTTTAGACGTAGTAGCCATGGAGACGCGTAGCTCAGATGTCCTTCAAGGGAGCCTACTGCCAGGAGCAGAGTTGACTGGCAGTGCCAGCTGCCCCCCGCCATGTGAACTTTGAGGCCATGCTTCCACTAGCTGCTCCACTCAGTGACTGAGCATGATAGGACTACTAGTGCTGGCTGTTCCCTGAGACTTAGACTTCTCCCTTTGACCTGGCTTGGATTTCTCACAACTGCCCTGCTGTCTGAGAGTGTTCCTACCCAATTCTTCCTTTTCTCTATCTTTTCACAGGTATTAGACTAGAGCTATGATCTAAAATCTCTCCCTGTCCACTCCTGTTCTCTTTCCATTTACTCACAAGAAAAGTTAACCCCCCAAGTTTGCATGTCAAATCCTGCCTTGGCTTCCCAGAGGATCTGCCCTGACACAGTTGGTAATATATTACCATATTGGAAATACAGCTCCATTCAGTAGGGTTGCCATACTAGCCCAATGTGGAGCTATTCTACCCATGTCCTCATGTCCTGGAATCTGTGCTCTTGCACTGAACAAAATACGCCTCTTTTCTAAGTCATGAAAAACCTGAATATTTATACAGGAAAAAAGACAAACTCCCCAAATTCATTAGCACAATCATGGGCTCCTCAACATGCACTTACAATTTATATCTTAGTATGTACATATTTATTTAATATGACTACATGTTTGTAAACATTAATCCACCAATTAATGGATTGTCTCCTTGAAGGAGGTTGTTGTCTCCAGTTTATATCACTTCGGATTTTCATCTCTAACATTAAATACGTTCAATACATGACAAGAAATATATATGAAATGAATCATTCCATAGTGGATCCAAGAAGGATCTGTAAACATTCAGACCTACGTAAAGATCCCAGTTGTGCCCTTTCATGTTTGTGTAACGTTGGTCTTGTGTCTTTTGCCTCATTGAGCCTCAGTTTTCTCATGCATAAAGTTTTGTGAGTGTGAGGTGAGAAAATGTAGTGAACATACAGTCTTTGGTGCAGTTAGCTATCTGCATATGGTATCAAGAGTTAATAAGCTTTATTGAAAATTAATGGTATCTATTGCTATATGTTGCAAATTCTCTCATAAGCACATTTGAGAACATGTATTTTACCAAACACAACTTTTCAGGATCACAACTGGAAGGAAATTAAGTAAACCTTTATCCTGGATTCTGCCCTATAGGTGCATAATTAATATGTTATCCTGTTAATACAATACTATTTATTAGTTTTAATATTATTAATATACATATATTATCATTAATAATTATAGAATTATAATTTTATAGTGATTAACAATGGTTAATATAATTCTAATAATTAATAATAATACAATTATTATTACTAGTTCATATTAATGCTTATTATTATTAATTACCAAGAATTAGAGTTCTCTTGAATTATTTTAAGTTCAGACAGTTATAAGAAAACTGTGTACTCAATTGAGTTTCTACTATACAAACACATATCTTTATATAGTCTTGCTTATTTTATAGTCTTTATAGATTAGAATATCCTGAGTGAAGAGCTTGCAGTAATTTCCCAAGGTCTGTTCTGGTGGCTGCTATGAAACAGGAGGACAGCTTTTCCTTAGCTTACCTAGCCCCCATATCTTATCTTCTCAAGGCTGGGCTTCTATGCCTCCCAAGGTTACAACTGCCTGATGGGAACGAGTTACCCATGTTGATACCTTCAGGGATAAGACTGAAGACAGTTCCCAAGGCCTTTATCTTTTACAGGGTAATGTTCAGTTTACAGTGACCTCCAGATGCTGAAGACCTTGGTTTTTTCCCTAACTGAAATGTCCTAGGTCTCAAGAATCGTGGAGTAGTTAGAGCAAACAACTGGGGAATGCATTTTGGGAGTGTGATTACTTTTGTTAGCCCTGAATCATAGCAGAGCAGCCACATCTACTAATCACATCAGGGCGAGCCCATGTAGTTCTCATCCTGATGATATCAGAGCATTTAATATTGCTTGGAAACATCCAAATTCCTACTGAAACTGGAGTTTTTGATACTGGATCAAAAGACATGTGTGATTTCTGCAAAACGTCCAGTCCTCTATTCTGCAATAGTGAAAGCATGTTCTTCCTAAATATCTATAATCTTTTAAGTTCTATGGTATTATCAAAGAAGTAATTAAGATGTCCATGAGTGATAAGCTGCAGTAAGGAAGATTCTGATTTAGCGGGTATTAAACTGACCATGTAAACTTTTTGACAGCTGAGAAAAACACTAAACTATAAGAAGATGTGTTCTCTGCATGGACACAGGATAAACCTCTAAACCAGCGGTTCTCAACCTGTGGGTCGCAACCCCTTTGGGGGTCAAATGACCCTTTCACAAGGGTAGCCTAAGACCATCGGAAAACACATATATAATTACATATTGTTTTTGTGATTAATCGCTATGCTTTAATTATGTTCAATTTGTAACAATGAAAATATATCCTGCATATCAGATATTTACATTACGATTCATAACAGTAGCAAAATTACAGTTATGAAGTAGCAACAAAAATAATTTTATGGTTGGGGGGTCACCACAACATGAGGAACTGTATTAAAGGGTTGCGGCATTAGGAAGGTTGAGAACCACTGCTAAACCATAGCAAACAGAAATGATGACCTTCTGTGTTAACAGTTTCTCTCTCTCTCTCTTATTGTTTAAAGTATTACATATGTCTTCTTTTCCTCCGATTGACCCCTCCCCGGCCACTCCCACCCCCTAGGACAAGCCCCCACTGCCCCAGTGTCCGTGTCCATTGGTTATGCTACCGTGCATGCATACAAGTTCTTTGGTTGATCTCTTAAACACAGTTTTTAACCATGACTACTGACGAAGTTCTTTCTGTTAGCTAACTCAAATGTTTTATGCTGCAGTTCAAGAACATTTTTCTTATTCCCATATATTTAAAGTACTTTTTGATTTATAGCAGAAATAATTTTCACATAGTCTTTCACCATCTGCTCTTAATTTGCTACTAGAATACCTCTGCCTTCCACTGATCCACTTCCTCTGTTACCGAGCTGCTTTGCTCTGCCTCACCTCGCGACCCTAGATTCACTTCTGGCTTTGCATCCTGACTAGCATACAGGAATGTTCATATGCATATACTTGATAACTATAACCATTATGTTCAAACAACCATCAAACACTGATGATATTAGCTCCTAAATATTTCACAACTGAAACCGTATGTCCCCATCAGCAAAATCACTGGCTCGGCGCACACTTATCCAGAATACTGGGGTCTCTGATCTTTTGTTTTCCTGCACCCCAACTGATAAACATTTTTGAGGCCTTGCCTCCAGTTTATATAATTTATAAATGAACTTGTGTATTAATACATTATATACATTATAAAATGAGGGCCAAACGTTCAGTTCCTTTTCTCTCCAAATGAATTGTCTTGTACTCTTCCCCTTGGGAGAAACACCCATGTCCCTCCCTTTGGAGGCTCTTATCCTCAGATATGACAATACTATATTTAACTCATGTCCTTGCCTTTAATGAATTGCCTTAATTTTATCTCTATTTACCTGTCTAGGTGGTCCATATGAAATGGGTACTTGGTCCTGTCACTCGCTGCATAGAGCAATTCACAGACTTCATGCGGGGCCTCTCCAAGTATGAAGTCTCAGCCCTCTCATACAAAACTTTTCAAATCTGTCCCACTGGCTGCCTTTCCGTCTTAATCTCTCTTTATTCTTTGCTGAAGACTTCCCATTTTTGTAACATGAAGTAGCTTGTAGTTTAGCTGTAAACAACTTACTCTTACATCACTCAGTTTCTGCTCATTCTTTTCTTGCACCTGGAACAGCATTCCCAATCTTCTTGACTCACCATTCAAAGATGCATTCTTCAAAAGTCATCTCAAGCATCTCCTTTTCTAAGAATCCTTCTGAGTGTTATTTTAATCACTATTATATGCATAGAGAAAAAGCCTATGGGGTTAACTTAGCAACCAGAAAAAGAAAAAAAAATTCTGCAAACTTGAAACAAATAAAGATTTAAATATTGAAGAGTGTAACATGTCATTCTGTCACCCAGTCAACTGCTACTGCAACTCAACTCAAATATTATATAGTTATATAAAAATTACATTTATTTCTTATATGTGCCAACTTTTAAATGTATTTACTATAACATAGACTTGGGCCTCCCAATTTGTAGAACTAAATATTGAATACATCTCAGGTACAAACATTTATAAATATATAAAGCATTAAGCTAAATTTATGAAATTATAAATATCATGCATACATTCTTATTTAAGATAGCAAATTAAAGTGATAAAGTATTATTTAAAAATAACAAAATGTACATATGGAGACAATTTAATAAAATTAATTAAAATAAAAATCATTTAAAAACAATCAATTTTAAAAGACAAGCTGTACCAATTGTTTAGTTGAAAGTATGCTTTTCTGAAAAATTTTTTCAGTGGCGGTCTTATTTCTGAATTTATACTAGTTAGAGAAATATCAAGGAAATAGATGTAAACTGAAGCCAAATATATTCCTTTAATTACTTCGTCTTCAAATAAAGTCATTTTTTATTTAATAACTAGTGGCCCAGTGCACAAAATTTGTGCATATTAAAAGGGAATTAATTAGAGGAAATATTTTAATATTGCTATTTGCCCTTTTTCTATAATAGAAGTGATGAAAGAAAATTAGTAAAATGTATATGAAAATCTTCCTCCTGTCAGAATCTGGAGCATGCCACGGGACCTAGAGTCAAGTCCCTGCCCACCACCCACACGCGCTTCAAGAATGCAGGAGACCCAGACCGGGCTGGCCCCAACCCCGTCAAGCCCCTCTAGGTGGCGGTGCAGCCTCAGGTCCACCAACCTAGCACCAGGGTGAGGGGTGCAGCCTGAGGTCCTCTATCAAGCCATGTCAGGCAGGGGGTGCAGCCTCAGGTCCCCCAGCCTGGTGCTGGGTTGGGGGCGCAGCCTGAAGTCCCCTGGCCCGGCGCTGGGGCTGGGGGTGCGGAGTGAGGTCTCCCAGCCCAGCGCTGGGGCAGGGAGCACAGCCTGAGGTCGCCCGTTAAGCCCCGCCAGGCAAGGGACATGGCCTGAGGTCTCCGTCAAGCCCCGCTGGATGGGGGGCATGGCCTGAGGTCCCTCGTCAAGCCCTGCCAGGCAGGGGACACAGCCTGAAGTCCTCAGGCCTGGTGCTGGGGCGGGGGGGAGTGGCCTGAGGTCTCCCTGCCTGGCACCGGGGTGGGGGGTGCAGCCTGAGGTCCCCTGTTAAGCCCCACGGGGTAGGGGGCGTGGCCTGAGATCCCTCGCCCTGGCCAGGCACCATGCAGCCTCATGTCCCTGCTGTCTGGTCGTGACCTTATGGCTTCTGGGCTAATTTGCATTTTCCTCTATTATATAGATAGATTTCAGAAGACCATTATAAACTTTCTCCATGGAACTTCACCTAATCCTTTATTAATAGCTTTATGTCATTTTGTTTAAGAATACATTGTAGTTAATATGTACATTCTCTGTTTTCATTGTATATAAATGGAAAAGTCAATTTAAGGTTTCTTTATCAATATCAGTGTAGGCATGCTTGAGTCTATTTGCTCAGAAATCCTTTTTGGTAGACTAAGAATTACTTTTGTGGCAACAACTTTATCAAGTCTCATTTTCTAACTACTTTGAAGAATTTTGAAATAATTTTAAGTGTGGGCACTTTAGTATCATTTGTGATTGGAATGCTGTATATAAGTCCTGGGTTGAGATGTTCATTCAGCAAGTGATTTCAGCACAAAATAATGAATTTTTATTGATTTTGTTCTCAAGAGATTTTCACATTTATCCATATATCTACCTTTACCAAAGAACTGGATATTTTTATATGACTTTGAGTTATTGTCTAGCATCCTTGCATTTTAACTTAAAGGATTAGCTCTAAATTTTTTGCAGGGAAGGTCTAGTGGTAATGAATTCCCTCAGCTTGTGTTTACCTGAAAATGTCTTAATTTCTCACTCTTTAAAAAATAGATTTTTATTAATTTTTAGAGAGAGAAACACCAATGTGAGATCAAAACACCAATCAGCTGCCTCCCTCATGCCCCTCAATGGAGATCAAGCTTACAACCTAGGCATATGCCCTGACCAGGAATCAAACTGGCAGCCCTTTAGTGCATAGGTTGATGCTCCAACCAACTGAACCCAACCAGTCAGGGCTTCTGCTCATTTTTAAAGCACATATAGATATAGAATTCTTGGTTGACACTTTATTTTTTCTTTCAATACCTTAAATATACAGTTCCTTCTTACCAGAAAGCTTCTGCTGAGAAATCTGCTGGCCATCTTATTGAGAATCTTATACATGATGAGTGACTTTTCTCTTGTTGCTTTCAAGATTCTCTCTTTGTCTTTTGAAAGTTTTAGTAGAATATGTCTTGATACAGTCTATTTGAGTTTATCCTAATTGGAGTTAATTGAGCTTTTTACATTTGTATAATCATGTCTTTTCTCAATTTTGGGAAGCTTTCAGCAATTATTTCTTTAAATATGCTCTTTGCATATTTTTCTTTCTTCTCCTTCTGGGTTTCCCATAATGTGTATATTGGTCTTCTTATGAAATCCCATAAATCCTTTAAGCTCTGTTCTCTTTTCTTAATTCCCTTTTCTTTTTTCCCTTCAGATTCAATAATTTCTAATGACATGTCTTCAGGTCCACTGATACTTTCTTCTGCTTGTTTGAGCTGTTCTTGAATCTCTCTTGTGTATCTTTCAATTCAATTATTATATTTCTCAGATAGAGAATTTGTGGTTTTCATTTTTTATACTTTCTCTTTGTTGATATTCTCATTTTGTTCAAATGTCATTTTCTGTTTTTGTTTTTTTAATTTTTTTGTTTGTTTTAGCTCTTTCAGCATATTAAGGACAGTTGTTTTAAAAGCTTGGTTAGCAAGTCTGAGCTTGTGTTTCTTCAGTCATGCTTTCTGGACGTTTATTTTGTTTACTTTCCTGTTTCTTTGTATGCCTTGTGACCTTTTGTAGAAATTTGAGTTACCTCTCCCCATGTTTGCTGACAGGATCCATTATGAGAGAATGATCTTCACTAATAAATTCAGTGGAAGAGTTTAAGGTCTTCTCCAGCTTTTTTTGTGTATGCATTTCTGTGGCCCTGTGTTTGTGCTTTCCCCCCAGTTTTCCAGTATACCTGGCTGCTTTAAAATGTCTTATTTTTTTCTAGAAGTCTCACCCATGCTTCTTTTTGGGGACTTACAGGCTCTATTGTCTACCCTTCATTTCTTGTCCCCAGGTGTAAGAAGGTCTGTAGTCTCCTTGCAGTTTTCACAAGTCATGCCTACTGCTTCCTGATGATTTTTCTAGCCTGCAATCTGAGATAAAGTTGTCTATCTGTGCTCCAGGCTGGGTGACACATAGACCAGTACCTCAGGTAGCTTGCAGACAGGTTAGAAAGTTAAAAGTTTGCCTTAGTCAGTTCTCTTCAGGTCACTGAATGGAATTGAGGACTTGACTGGATTACTGTTTTCTTCAACCTGGATGGGGCAAGAGGAAGTTAAAACTCCATTAAATTCTCTACCATTTTGTATGTGGCTTTTTTTTATTGAGTGTGCTTGGTTGGTGTAGATTTTTTTTAAGGGGAGAATGATGATTTTTATTTTTTTTTTAATATATTTTATTGATTTTTTTACAGAGAGGAAGGGAGAGGGATAGAGAGTTAGAAACATCGATGAGAGAGAAACATCGATCAGCTGCCTCCTGCACACCCCCTACTGGGGATGTGCCCGCAACCAAGGTACATGCCCTTGACCAGAATTGAACCTGGGACCCTTGAGTCCACAGGCTGACGCTCTATCCACTGAGCCAAACCGGTTAGGACTGGTGTAGATTTTTTAACTAATTATCAAAGTATCTATAAAATTAATTTAGTTCGTTTCAGTTTATTTAGTGTTTCAGGGAGAATAAGGGCCACATCTTGCTGATGTCACCAAATTCAGAATTTTAAGAAGACCATTACAGAGACCCCTTCTAAATACCCTTGGCCTGATTTTTCTAGCCTCTGCTGCCATAGTTACCTTAGACTCAGGTGTCCTTTTCTGTGGTTGACCTCTTTGCTGTGGCCTCTGATATAGCTGGTTCAGTGGGGCTTTAATATTTTTCTGCCATATTTGACTCCTCTACAACAAACATTCAAAACCATTAACTCCAGGCAGCTCGTTTCCTCTAGCCAGAGGTTATTTTAAGAATTTTTTTGTTTCTTTCTGCCAACTGAGGAATAAATGACCTGTTCAGGCAGAGACAACCACCTGCTTCAGAGGATTTTTCCCATCAGTTTACTTTTTTTGAGTGTGGTGGTGGTGGTAGTGAATCAGGTAGAGATAGAATGGGTTGAATAAGGAAACTTCAGGAACAGAATAGAAAAAGGGACCAGGTGGGCTTCAGGAGAAGGTTTCAGGAAAGGGCAGAGAAGCTGGAATACTGAGCAAAGTAATTGACTTATGTTCAAAATAATGTTATTTTCTCTGTTTACCCTCACATTGTTAATATTACGAGATAACATGGTTTACTGAAAATAATGTATGACAATCTGACTTATCTTTGTACTCCCAGTGTTTAACAGGGTATATCAACCGCTTAATTTGTGCTCATTATACAGTATATTGAACTAAAATAACAATTGTTTAGTCTTAAAAGTGGCTCTGAATGGAGAACGTTAATATATCCTCTCCCACAAGAGAGTTGGTTTTTATTCCCAAATAGTGTTACATGAGCCTGTCCATAAAGAATATAATAACTACTTATAGTTGAAGTATGTATACAAATATTTTAAAATGCATGCCACTTTCATCTTTGTGAAATCTGGAGAAGATTATGAGTGTGATGAATATTTTTTTTCCTTTTTTTTGTTGTTAATACTCACCTGAGGATATTTTTTCCATTGACTTTTAGAGAGAGGGGAAGGGGAGGGGAGAGACAGAGAGAGAGAAACAACAATGTGAGAGACATATTAATTAGTTGCCTCCCGCATGCACCCTGACTGGGGCCAAGGGTCAAGCCAACAACCAAGGTACATGCCCTTGACCTGATTGCACCCATGACCCTTCAAGTTTTGGCCAATACTCCAACCACTGAGCAAAACTGGCTAGGGCTATTTTTTTTCTTGATATGACAATTTCCAATTTTTCTCCTATTATCTCTCTCAATCAATTATTAGGGTGTGTTTGCTCAGGATTTTTAACTTGCTATAAAATTAATGTTATAGCTCTGGTCCTAGAAGAACAATGGGTGAGGGGTGCAGCCTGAGGTCCTCTATCAAGCCATGTCAGGCAGGGGGTGCAGCCTCAGGTCCCCCAGCCTGGTGCTGGGTGGGGGGCGCAGCCTGAAGTCCCCTGGCCCGGTGCTGGGGCTGGGGGTGTGGAGTGAGGTCTCCCAGCCCAGCACTGGGGCAGGGAGCACAGCCTGAGGTCGCCCATCAAGCCCCACCAGGCAAGGGACATGGCCTGAGGTCTCTGTCAAGCACCGCTGGGTGGGGGGCATGGCCTGAGGTCCCTCGTCAAGCGCTGCCAGGCAGGGGACACAGACTGAGGTTCTCAGGCCTGCTGCTGGGGCGGGGGGAGTGGACTGAGGTCTCCCTGCCTGGCACCAGGGTGGGGGGTACAGCCTGAGGTCCCCTGTTAAGCCCCACGGGGTAGGGGGCGTGGCCTGAGATCCCTCGCCCTGGCCAGGCACCATGCAGCCTCATGTCCCTGCTGTCTGGTCGTGACGTTATGGCGTCTGGGCTAATTTGCATTTTCCTCTATTATATAGATAGATTTCAGAAGACCATTATAAACTTTCTCCATGGAACTTCACCTAATCCTTTATTAATAGCTTTATGTCATTTTGTTTAAGAATACATTGTAGTTAATATGTACATTCTCTGTTTTCATTGTATATAAATTGAAAAGTCATTTTAAGGTTTCTTTATCAATATCAGTGTAGGCATGCTTGAGTCTATTTGCTCAGAAATCCTTTTTGGTAGACTAAGAATTATTTTTGTGGCAACAACTTTATCAAGTCTCATTTTCTAACTACTTTGAAGAATTTTGAAATAATTTTAAGTGTGGGCACTTTAGTATCATTTGTGATTGGAATGCTGTATATAAGTCCTGGGTTGAGATGTTCATTCAGCAAGTGATTTCAGCACAAAATAATGAATTTTTATTGATTTTGTTCGCAAGAGATTTTCACATTTATCCATATATCTACCTTTACCAAAGAACTGGATATTTTTATATGACT
>NW_005354385.1:128215-130782 GCF_000412655.1 Myotis brandtii
CTGCACACCCCCTACTGGGGATGTGCCCGCAACCAAGGTACATGCCCTTGACCAGAATTGAACCTGGGACCCTTGAGTCCACAGGCTGACGCTCTATCCACTGAGCCAAACCGGTTAGGACTGGTGTAGATTTTTTAACTAATTATCAAAGTATCTATAAAATTAATTTAGTTCGTTTCAGTTTATTTAGTGTTTCAGGGAGAATAAGGGCCACATCTTGCTGATGTCACCAAATTCAGAATTTTAAGAAGACCATTACAGAGACCCCTTCTAAATACCCTTGGCCTGATTTTTCTAGCCTCTGCTGCCATAGTTACCTTAGACTCAGGTGTCCTTTTCTGTGGTTGACCTCTTTGCTGTGGCCTCTGATATAGCTGGTTCAGTGGGGCTTTAATATTTTTCTGCCATATTTGACTCCTCTACAACAAACATTCAAAACCATTAACTCCAGGCAGCTCGTTTCCTCTAGCCAGAGGTTATTTTAAGAATTTTTTTGTTTCTTTCTGCCAACTGAGGAATAAATGACCTGTTCAGGCAGAGACAACCACCTGCTTCAGAGGATTTTTCCCATCAGTTTACTTTTTTTGAGTGTGGTGGTGGTGGTAGTGAATCAGGTAGAGATAGAATGGGTTGAATAAGGAAACTTCAGGAACAGAATAGAAAAAGGGACCAGGTGGGCTTCAGGAGAAGGTTTCAGGAAAGGGCAGAGAAGCTGGAATACTGAGCAAAGTAATTGACTTATGTTCAAAATAATGTTATTTTCTCTGTTTACCCTCACATTGTTAATATTACGAGATAACATGGTTTACTGAAAATAATGTATGACAATCTGACTTATCTTTGTACTCCCAGTGTTTAACAGGGTATATCAACCGCTTAATTTGTGCTCATTATACAGTATATTGAACTAAAATAACAATTGTTTAGTCTTAAAAGTGGCTCTGAATGGAGAACGTTAATATATCCTCTCCCACAAGAGAGTTGGTTTTTATTCCCAAATAGTGTTACATGAGCCTGTCCATAAAGAATATAATAACTACTTATAGTTGAAGTATGTATACAAATATTTTAAAATGCATGCCACTTTCATCTTTGTGAAATCTGGAGAAGATTATGAGTGTGATGAATATTTTTTTTCCTTTTTTTTGTTGTTAATACTCACCTGAGGATATTTTTTCCATTGACTTTTAGAGAGAGGGGAAGGGGAGGGGAGAGACAGAGAGAGAGAAACATGGATGTGAGAGACATATTAATTAGTTGCCTCCCGCATGCACCCTGACTGGGGCCAAGGGTCAAGCCAACAACCAAGGTACATGCCCTTGACCTGATTGCACCCATGACCCTTCAAGTTTTGGCCAATACTCCAACCACTGAGCAAAACTGGCTAGGGCTATTTTTTTTCTTGATATGACAATTTCCAATTTTTCTCCTATTATCTCTCTCAATCAATTATTAGGGTGTGTTTGCTCAGGATTTTTAACTTGCTATAAAATTAATGTTATAGCTCTGGTCCTAGAAGAACAATGCGATATATCTGCTCTCCTCTTTCAAATCTGATTAAGCAAAGAATTTATATCTTCTATCTGGGGCTTTCTATTCTATAAAACCTCTGACCAATTTTATTTTACCTTTTGATGAGTGGAAATTAGAGAAAGGTAGGAGAATAATCTAATTTAAATTCATTTTCAGGCTCAGCTTGTGTATAAGAACTAGCCTTGGACTTAGCAGGAATATATCTGTTCTAGTCTTAGCACTTTTACTCTCTACTGATGTGTAATTGTTCAAGGAAATTTAATTCTGCATTTCCTCACCTATAAAACAATGATAACCACAGTTTCCTTACATTCCTTGACAGGGTGCTTAGTTTTGATGGGTGTCCAAGTGAGATAATGTATGAGAATATGCTATAAAATATGAATTGTTGAATAGATTTTCCCTTGACCCTCCCTTTTGTTTCACTTTGCCTGTTGGAGGAAACAGACAGTAGATTGAAGGGCAGGAATTAGCAGCAACAAATGCCCAAGGTGGTAGTCCATGGAGAGCACAGGTTGTCAACAAAACTCTGTGTATTGAAAACTGGAATATTGGAAAGTGTGTGTGTGTGTGTGTGTGTGTGTGTGTGTGTGTGTGTGTGTGTGATTGATCATGTCCTCCCTGCTCACAATCCTTCAGGGACTTTCCAAACCACTTAGCATAAAATCCCATGTCCTTTCCGTGGTCTTCAAAACTCTCTCTTACTTCAAACTTACTAGTATTTCCTCCTCACTCCTACATCTCTGCTCTTTCACAAACATCCCAAGCCCAATTGCTGTTCATTCCTCTTTCCAGAAGGCTCACAATCCTCACAATTGCTTGACTTATACTCTCTTTTTATTCAGGTTTCTACTCAAATATCACCTCTTCCAAGAGGCCTTCCCAGGACATCTATCTAAAATAATATCCCCTATTTCTCTAGTCCCATGACCCCTCATTACCTTTGTTCATAGCACTTATTGCTACCTCTATCTATCTATCTATCTATCTATCTATCTATCTATCTATAGATAGAGATATCTCTCTCTCTCTCT
>NW_005354385.1:130792-145741 GCF_000412655.1 Myotis brandtii
ATATATATACTTTTAATTATTTTTTTCCTACTAGAATGTAAACTCCAGGAAGGCAAGGGCCCTGCTTGTTATTTTTAAAGGTCTATGTTCAGTGCCTGGCACATTGTATGTGCTCAATAAATACTTATTGAATGAAATAAATGACTAGCTGAATGAATGAACAAATGTGAGTGTCCATTGCATAAACTCTGCATAAGGTTTGTAGCCAAGTCTATATTTTTAGAAGTACTGTCTCTTGTAGATTAAATACCTGATCATAGTTAATAGCACTTAGCTTTTCCCACTTTCTATAATGGCCCACTCTTTTGCTCTTACCTCAAAAACCTGGATGGGTTCTTTTAAGCCATTGCTTTGAAGACATCTGTATATTTTTCTAAAGATGTTTAATGAGTTGGAAATAACCATGCATGAAGCACTTTTAGTGGAGCCTTTACAAAGTTAGCTTTTGCAGTTTAGAATTCTGGTTAGATAACTCACTGGAGAAAAATGTATTCATTTATATCAGATTGTTTCTATTGCAGATGATTTTTGAAGCTACTTTTCAAGTTATTTAAAATATGTGGTTATAATAAAGTGATGAGACACAGATCCCCAAAAGACAGAAATCCAAACTGGGCTCACGTGGAACTCAATGAACAGTTTTGCTGGCAGCATCACCACATAGGCAGTTAGAAGCAACTCTGTATACGAGGCAGTGGCTTGGCTGCTGGCACAGATGCTGAGGTGGAGGAAAGCAAAACTAATTGTAATTAGTGAGATTCCAGATTTTACTGCCCTAAACACTTATGAGAGTAGCTGCCCTATAAGCAGAGGGGAATTTAGAGAAAATAGGGAGTTATAGAAACCTTCGTGCGGTTGTGTTGGCTCTTACTTGGCTTCCACAGCAGTGCTGAGTTTTGTATTGCTCCAGTAATTTTTTAGCTATAGGATATATAGCAAAGTGTGCTGAGATACAAGGACGAGGAGCAAAGGAGAGAGAATGATAATTCTCTGTAAGGTAGATACTTGAATGTTCATAAAACATGTAGTTAAACAGATGTAACTGTGCGTATTCCGTAGTTACCAGTAAAACTATAGCACTGATCTGTGGAGAATTTACAAAGGGAGGAAGTCACCTTCAAAAATTTTATTAAAAATGTGTGTAGACTGAAAGGAGAGGAGTCATGCAAATATATTTCTTTGTAGCCTGTGTTACTATCTTCTTACAATTGAGAACAGTTTACTCCCAGGTTTGGCTAGGAAAATATTTACTCTAATTTTCTTTGTTTCATTTTTTCTTTTTAAAAAGACCAACAACTTTGAAGGAGACATTAGCGTGATATTCTAGGAGGTTACTTGCTGAGCTTCATATGACAATGGAGAACATTGCTGTGAGCCAATCAGGTGCTGCCTGTGGAGATGTTTTTGTTTGCAGCATTTTCACACATACTTATTCAATAAAGCTTTTGTTTTACTCACATTGGAAAACTGCATTATGCTGTGATTTTGAAGTGACATTGTCAGTGGGACTGGGGTATAAGATTTGAAGTGAACCGAGGCTGAAAATTAAAGCTTTGTTTTTGCTTAGTTGGGAAGGAAAGTTAAATTTAAATTTTTTTTCTCATTTCTGTTCCCACTACCGGAAAAACAAAAACAACAACTGCAAAACCAAATTTGTGTCTTCCTTGCACTATTTTTTTTTTAGTGAGAGAATGTAATTTCAAATATATTTCTATATTTCCTGGGGAAATAAGAACACTGATGGGCAATACATGTATAGGACTCAATAAATAATATAGTCAATGTAGTTACAACTTGACATTCTGAAAAGTGTCTGTTTAAACTGGATAAGGTGATATATATACCAGCAAAGGACAGTGCCTGTTATTGGGCTTTCTGTGGTAAATCCAAATCACAACAAATGTCTTCCCCACAGCTAAAATGTATGTTTCAACCTTAGAGTTTAAAGGGTAAGGCAAGGCATGAGGAAAAACAATTGCAGCATAAATTGGCTCTAACTCTGCCGCTGGCGTGCTGATTGACTTTGGTGCACCCTGAAACTGCTGCAGGGTTTTATCTTCTTCATCCAATAGGACGAGGGGACTTAATTGCAGTGTTTCTAATATGTCTTTCTGTTCTAACACTCTATGAATAACTTTGTTTTAGAAAATAACTCACACCTGGTGAGTCTTTTAATAATATATCAGTAGGATGTGTTCTCCCTATATGTGTGCATGTGTGCAAATAGACTATAACCGGGAAGTTATCATTTAATAATATTAGAGTTAAAAACATTACTGACCTCTGCATTCATGGAAGGGTTGATGAATGTAATTCTCCTAACAATGCTCTCATAGTTCTGTTTTATTTTTCCATTATGCACTCATGATTTTTGGTAATTATTTTTTTTAACCTTATCTTCCATTGAATTCTGCTGATTCTTTTCTTTAATGATATGTTGCAATGTCTCACATCTTAAAACAATTAATTTTTAATCCAATAATCATCATTTATCACTTCCTTCAAATTTAGGAGTAATATTTCACCCCATTTTATTACTTGTTTTCCTTATTTTCCTAGGTACTCATTAAACAAACTATTTAATAGCACTTGATCTTGTCAATTACATCCCACCTTTTTGAAATCAACTCCCAGTTAGTCATAATTCCCAAAATTCTTTGCAGGCTCCCCAAATTTCAGGGAACACAAGACTTTGGTGTTTTCTGGAATTGAGGTTTGGCCTCCTGTTTACACTTTCTCCCAGGCTCCTAATTTATACACTTGAGTTCCATGACCTTCAGGTAACTTACAGTTTCCAAATTATTACCTGTAGTTAAGTCATTGCTCATAAACTCTACCTTTCTTCTGGTCATAGCTACCCAGACACTCACTGGCACTTTAGTCTCAACATGTTCAAAAGAGAACCAATGGGATCTCTTTCCCTTCTTCCCAAGTCATATATCTATATGCTTCCCGGATTGTTTTCTCTGGGTTACCCTCCTAACCCAGTTAATAGGCCCTAACCTTAGAATCTCCCCTCTTCCCTTCCCAAGCCCATTGATATTGCTTTATTTTAGACACTGATCACTTCCCATTGGAGCTACTGTGATAGTGTATAGTGTGTTATCAAGTTTCCCTGTCCAGCTTTTTTTCCCCTCCCACTGATTCACTATGGTGCAGTCAGAGAAATTATTTAAAACTACCGGTATGGTCACGTGTATCACCTATTTAAAACCTTTCATGTACGTTCTTGCCTTCTAGACAAGTCCAAATATCAGGGAATGAAGGGCCCTTTCTTTTCTGTACCTACCTCTCCAAATTAGTCTATTGTACTTCCTCCAATTGCTCTTAGAAGCTGCGTTAGAAGCAAACACACTACTTACAATTCTCCAAACATGGCATGCTATTTTATTTCAATCCCTATACTGTTTTAATTATGTGGAGTGCCCTTTACACATGATCAGACTGGTAAACTCCTATTCATCCTATGAAACCCCTACATGAAACTTTTTATAATACTCCCCATAAGCACAAGGGATTCTTCTCTCCTTGAGTTTCCTGAGCCGGTTCTCCCATACCTTGTGCAGTCCACATCTATCTTCTCTCATTAACCATGTTTTATTTATATGTGAATCCCCAGGGCAACACTGTCCCTGATTTATAATAGTTACTCAATACATGTTGGGTAAACAAAGCACAAGAACATATTTGAGGAGTATGATTGATAGTGCAACAATATTTGCTGAGGATTCGGGGATCTTTTTTTGTGTGGCCCTTTTCTCCCCATAAAAACAATCAGTGGATAAAAGAATAAAACGGAGAATAGGTTGGTATTAAAATCTTGAAGGATAATGTGGCTGTCGATAGGGAAAGATCAAGAGGAGGAAGCTGGAGTATTTTGGGCACTTCTGAAGGGGAGATGGAGACCATCTGGAGAGGAGGATGCTGCAGGAATGAGTGCCAGGATAGAGATAAAAGTGAGTGGAAAGGAAATGGTGGCTGAACAACATCAAAGAGGGAACTCTACTGCAGAATTGAACAAGTAACCGTGCACTCACCCTGGCAGAGGTACAAGTGGGTGGCATTGGATGATGTATCCTGATGGTTCTGACAAGCACTGAGAAATGGGGACATGATTTGGTTTAAGAAACCTTCCTCCAGCATAGCTGGGCTTATGTGCTTAGGACAAAGTAACAGGAAACACTGATGTATGTTCTGATGTTTTCAATTTCTTTTTATAAGCAAATGTATCTAAGTATGTTTTTTTTCTACTTTAAGTAACACTAACTTAAACTATTAATTTAAAGTAGCCCTTATTAACATGTTTAACTCTTATTTTCTTTTTTAGAAAAATCTATCCAATTAGTACAAGTACACCACGAGTATCATCTAAGATATCTCTCTTTTCTGAAATCAATCATTTCTGTGTCTGCCACGGATTTTTCTCAGCAGAGCTCAGGTACATCTGTGTGCGGACAGCAAATTCATGTGACTAAGAGACTATATTTGTTTGATTTATAAAAAAAATAATATATAAAGGCAAACATCTTCTTCGACCATTTGTTTATAATTAATTGCTAATAATAGATAGAAAGATTTGAGAGCAACAGGAAGTGTAAATAACATAGGAAGAAAAAAGAAAGAAGAACAGTGTTAATAATAGTTGCAGATGGTTAGCGTTTTCTCTGGAAAGTATTGTTTTAAATTTCTGTTAAATCTTGCCAGATTTCGGGAGATTGTTTGATCTTAAGTAGAACATGTTGCCACTACTCCAGTGATAGTAAAAGCTGCTGAAACATTTGCAAAATAAAAATCAATATACTGGAAATGCATGAACTTATATGTTTAGGTGATAAATCCATGAGTACCATAAAGAAATGACATTTTATGTGGTTACACTTCTAGAAAATCAAGTTGGATCTTTCGAAGTATTTATGCAACACCCAAGATCTGAATTGTAATTTTTCTTGGATGGAATGAGTATTTTAAAAAACCTTTTACATACATATACACATATATATTTTCCTTAATATATTTGAAATTAATTTCTTGCTTGTTTTTCAAACAATGAAAACAAATGATGTAAGTCAGTAATTGATATTTGTACTGATCTAAATACTGGGAGACACTTTAACAGCATAGTTGCAAAGAAAATATTTCAGTGTGTTTTGTAGATGCTTGGATGACTCACAGTTCACAGTTTCACTTAAGGTTGAAATGGTGACACGTTTACTATTGTGTTACATTCAGGCTTTTTTTGGCTTTTTATCTAAGGAATTTTAGTAAAATATGCGATAACTGCATCATCTTCAACTTCAGGAGCTGTTAATGAATGAGAATATGACACCAAAAACCTATTAGCATTAATATGTTTGTAGTGCAAAGTAGCAAAATGAGAAAAAACAAAAATGCAAACTAAACAACAACAAAACACTACCCAGTATATTTTGGCTACTAATACAGTATTTCTTAGTGCTATGTATAGAGAGTGGTTATTTTAATTAACTTTCACTTTAGTACTGGGTATTGTTTTGGACACTGATTTATTAAAGAGTCAGCGGAAGAATCTATAACAACTTTTAAGAGCTGTTTTAGAATAAGAGGTGTTGTTCTAACAAAATTCTTTGAAAGTTGTCCCTCTTGAATTTACAGTCACAAATTTATATTCCCTTTGTGATCTACATGGAAGCGATCCATCTTCTGTTCAAATTACTGGTCAATATGTCAGTCAGATCAGATGCCACTAATAAGATGCTAAAAAGTGCTTCTGAGAAACAGGGGGATTCCTTTACCAAGGCATAAAGTGCTTTCTAATCCATTTTCTACTTGTAAAAAGCATTATGATTCTTACAGATTGTTCTGTCATGATGTGGTTTTAATTCTTTATAAGAAGGAAAATCGCATTGTAGAATTCTAAAAATAAGTAAAGAATTGTGTCTGGGTAGCCTCTATAATAGGAGCCCTACCTAAAATCTGGGTAATAACATAGTATCTCGGGAAGTACTGTGACCAACAAAATGAGGAGGAATTTTCAGAAAGGCTATAAAAATATTTGGCAAATCCCTTTTTAAAGAAATAAGTTCTCAAAACTTGCTTTTGACGTCTAACAAGTTTTGTTTCCCATGTTCTGAATCAAGTCCACCAACTCCAAAATACCAAACCAATGAATAATCGTGGAAATCCTATGAAGCAGCTAAGATGATGTTGCCCTGTGGAAGAGAATGCTCTATTTTTCATGTGAAACTTTGTTACCTCTGAGAGCAAGAACAAAATTACCCGTCTTTTAGTGTTTCCAGATACATCATTATTCCCATTGTTTACCTGCCTTTCTTCTCATTGAAGTATAGTGACCACATCTTTGATTAAATTGAATTCAATTCCATTCATACATAAGTGTTAGAGGCACAACAGTGAGTAAAATCCCAAGAGCAATGGAAAGGGATAGAGAATGGGATAGGGGTTGGTGTCAAGGTCATATCAATCTGCCTGCTGCGTGAAGAATGGACCGTACAAGGGAAAGTAGATCAGATAGCGTACTATTGCAGTCATACAGGTGGCAGGCTGATGGCTTGAATTGGGGGGGGGGGGGGGGGCAGAATTGGTGATAGGTTTTGGATTGAGTAAAGTTTTAAGACATTATGCTGGCTTGGTTATGGGGGAGGAGCACAGGAGGGGGGATCATGAGTGGTGCTTTGTATTACTCAGTAGATAGGAGAAAGCATTGGAAATGAACCAGGTTGGGGTGGAGAAAATGGGGATAGAAATTTGGCTTGGAATATTTGGGACCTATTGAATCTTTTTCACCTTTGCATTCTAGACTTCATCCCCATAGTCAAGTCTTAGTGAAAGGTCAATAAATGAGTTAATTAGTGAGGTATGACCCACATCCTCTATATACCTTTCTATATATAATGAGGAAAAAGTCAAAGCAAAGTTATACACTTTTCAACATGCCATCACTCCTGTTTGAAGCTAGAGATATTTCATCATGAGGGTTTTCTCAATTAGGATTTATGTAGTTGCTTTTTTGGTTCTCTCAACAAAATTAAAAGAAAAAATTTCTTTGATTCTTGTATTTTAAAAATATCTTATTTACTGTTGTTTGACTAATAGTTCATATATGGGGCTTACTTTTTATAATTGCCAATAGTCTAATAGATCATGATAAGCACTTAATTTTTAGTATTTGGATACAAGAAGTTCCAAGCATAATTTTTCTACTCAAATTTTTTAGAATTTCATTCTTTCTGCCTACAAATGTGTGTTTTTGCTTCATAAATGTCAAAAGAGGTTTCTCTGCTTTATCTCCAAGCCCAGCAACTAACCTAAGAATCAGCAAATTTGACAGACAATCCCCACCCACAAAGCACACTGATATACTCATGAATTCTCTTTTAAACAAAAAGTGAATTTGAAAACTATGCCAAATGTATTTGACCAGCTTGAGAAAAAAAAATGCTAATTTTTTGTTTCATTCTATGCTGACAAAATTATTGAAATTTTGTAATTATTTGAATACCACATTAAGAAAACCAGATTTGAAGATTTAGTTTCTCATTTCCTACTAAATTACGTACCAGTTCCTTGACATGGCATTTAAAGCGTTCCACAGCACACACTGAGCGACTTTTCTATCTTTATCCTCTTCTCATCCTCTTTCTAGAAGCCTGTGTTCCAGACAAACTAGGCTGCTTGTCATTTTTTGCTTTTCCTAATAGTTTTCTAGACCTGAAATCTTTTTTTTTAAAATAATATGTTTTTATTGATTTCAAAGAGGAAGGGAGAGATAGAACATCAATGATGGGAGAGAATCATTGATCAACTGACTCTTGTGTGCCCCTTACTGGGGATTGAGCGCACAACCCCGGCATGTGCCCTGACGGGAATGGAACTATAACCTCCTGGTTCATAGGTTGATGCTCCACCACAGAGCCACACCGGCTGGGAAGACCTGAAATCTTTTGCTCTCTGACCAGATTAATTCTCTTCTTTCCTTTAATTTCTTTCCCATCTCCTATTAAAACGCCTAAAATTTTGATAATTTCCCCCCATGAGGTCTGTCTCAAATGCTAGCTCCACCATAGCAATGCATTGTTATTTTTTAAAGAATTTTAGATCCCTTGCGTGCTTATCTTATACTTTAACCTTGTTTAGCTCCTATTCATCTTCATCTGTATCCTTGTAGCTATCGTAGTGACTTGCACATACTATGCAACCAATAAATATTTTTGATTAAGTTGAATCATCCCCACTGACAGCCCCTATTTACACTAGGCATTGGGAAATTATTCAAATCACAGAATCATCTTGTTTGCATAGACAAAGGTACTGTACCAGGCTCTCCCCATTATATTGCCTCATTAGGCCTCATTCAATAAACGTGGGTTGAACACCTACTAATTGCAGTGTGCTGTGTTACTCTGTCCTGGAAACAGGAGCAAATGTAATTACATATGTAATCATGTGTCAGGAAAAATATATAATTATGTGCATCTCACATATTCAAAATAAATTTCTAAAATAAAATAATTAGACTAGCTTGTTATCAATTAAATCTTGTCTAAATAAAGATTGAATATTCAGCTTTGTTCAGTCTCATGTAAATGCTCATAAAGAGAGTTAATCCTTACACTTGAGAAAAACAATTAACACATATCTCACCCAGGCACTCATTTATTCAATAACTTTCTCAACCAAATTCATAAGTGAAGAAAAAATTTTCTCTTTCTTCGCCCCTTGGTTGTTTCTTAAGGACACTTTGAAGGATTTGGTTTCAGAGTCTCAGATTTTAGGTATGTCTCTCAGAATTAGTTAAAAAAAAAAAGGCAGAAGTAGAGCCAAAGTCTAGCGGCAGCAAACAATTGTGGAAAATCTGTGAAGTAATGTTGTCCTTGCAACATTTTCCGGCCTAGTTTTCAAGACCCATGGGCTTCAGATAAGCATTAGGTATGTGTCCAAAACAAACCACTGGGGTTTTTAAGCCACTGTCCATCCTTGGTGTAACTTTCTCACAAGCAATAAACTTAATAAAGTACACTATTTTTTGCCATGATTAAAAATTTTGGGGGGGATGAGGTGGGGTAGGGAACTTCTTGGTGTGTTTGATCTGACAATGCACATTTTTAATTTAAAATTTCTGCCCAACATTGCATCCATAAAATGACCACATGATGACATGTACGCCAAAAAGCATAAGAAGTGCATTATGGGTAAGGAGTTTATTTTTGTTATTCTTTTGAAATATTCAGCTGGTATTAAAAACAGATCTTTTGAGCTGGAACAACAGTGGTACAGGTAGACTTCCTACTTTTGGAAAAGATCTGGTCTTTAGCTTATGGGAACCGAGCCGAAGCAGATGTGAAAAGTTCAACTAAAGGAAGAACAGATTAAACGCACTTTTGTGGTTGAAAAACCAAAACAGATGTTATTATTAAACCTCAAAAACCTGGGTGCATTTAAATAACACTAGGTGTCTGAATTTTAAATTTGTATTTAAAATAATTAAGGCATTTAAAGCTATACAGGCTGTTGTGTGCGTCTAAACTCCTTAATCTCTAACTGAGGAGTTTGCATATTTAAAAGAAACACACACACACACACACACACACACACACACACACACAAAAAAAAAAACTTTCAGGAACATTGAGTATCTGTCACTGTGCTTGTCATCTGAAAATGAGAGAGAAAGCATCTGACAATGACAAACAAAACCTTTTGGTTATTTTTAAATTCTTTTTTTCCAAAGCATTTTTGAAAACATGTATTTACATATTTTTTTTGTGTCTTTCCAGAACAACTTCGAAACGTCTAGTTGACTGACTGTTACAATGTAAATCCTAGAGAGATCAAGTCACACAGCAGAATGAAGGTAATGCCAATACATGAATTCACAGACCATTGGTCAACTGACTGGAATACTTCCCCACACCTGACAGCCCCTACCAAGGGATATAAAATGGTGCAGGAAAGTAAGTATAAATCAGAATTGTCCCGCAGTGGTGTGGCTACTCTTTGATATTTAATTTTGGCTCTCTCAATAACTTTTTGTTCTAATATGCCACCTCATCTACTTCGACCCAAAGAGGTTAGAAGGCTGAGTCAAAAGGACACGGAGACCAGGTGTTATCCTGTGAAAAATCCTGTGCTAGAGGAAGGCCAGCAAAGAGAGAGCTTGGGAAAGGAAGGTAGCGGTGCTTCATTTCGTAGTGAGCAGCCTTTGATGATTAATCTAGACGTGTTTCACACATTAAGCCAAAAGAGATGTATTTAGCTAAAATGGACATTAAGGATGTAGCCTTTCCCCTCTATTTGAAAAAATGAGTGCTGCACGATGTGGGATGATTTAGAAAATTGCTGGGAGGATGCCAGGCTTCTACATCACGTAATTTTCGGGTGTTATTAGTGGGAGAGTCTCCATTAATTATCCATTCCCATTGGAAGAATTCTTTTCCACTCTGGTTCTCAAACGGGGAGAAGGAATGGGTGACTTCTAAATTGTCTGGGGCATTGTTTTCAATCGACACATGCTTTTGCTTCCTACGTGAACATTTCAAAAGGTTTTTGAGATGATTCCAAGTCCTACCCCCTCATTCCCTCACTCTCCATCCTCAGTTTAAGAAGCACAGCTTTTTAACATTCTAAATGGAATGACCACTGCTTTAATTTAACGCTCTGAAAGATTCATGACATGGCCAGACTGTCACAATGCACACGTAGTTCATATAAGAACTTGTATCATCATATTGATTACATGTTGGCCTCGTAATGTTCAGATTTATACTGAATTAAATAAAATATATTATCACAATCCACTTCCCTGTTTCTTTTTAATTTTTAAATATGGCTACCAGAAAATTTAAAATGACCTAGGTGGCTTGCATTATATTCTTATTGGACAGCTCTATTCTATCTGGTGGGGAGATAGAGAGAGACCGAGATAGAGATGAGAGGGGTGGGGGGCGAGAAAGAGGGAGAGGTTACTACTTGGGAAAATAATATCATGTATCTCTTTACATTCAACTGTAATTTTTCCTTAATAGCAACAGTTTTGACTTTGAATTTTATTTAAAAACAGGTGAGGCACTTAGCAGTTCTGAGAGGAAATAGGCAAGATCCCAGAACAAGTATCTCTTGGGTGGCTGGACCAATAATGAAGGAGAAGAAAGATGGCATTTCAGCTGGGAACGTGAGGGAATGTCCTTGCCTGAACTGAGGACTATGTGTAGAGTTGTGCCAAGGATGGCTTAAGCCACAATCTCTGGGAAGGTACATTTCAGGTAAGACCTAGTTGTGGATAATCCAGTACGGAGTTCTTTTGAAAAACTGTGAAAGAGAGAATGTGAACAGAGAAATGAGAATACATAAGAGGGATGCAGCTTTCTAAAAATAGAAATAATTTGTTAATTTATATTTTAATTCCATAAATACCCATTGAGTTTCTATTGAGGTCTATTCAAGAATTTTTCTAGAGAGTGGGGAGGGAAACAAAGAAACAAAATGTTTATCTCTATGATGTTTGCATTTAAAGGGGAATGGGAAGATGATAAACAAGCAGACAAACGGTTAATGCATCTGGTTTTTCTCTGAAGAAAAGTAGAGCAAGAGGATAAAGAGGGAGTGGATGTGATTTTAAAAAGTGTTTAAGGAATCCCTTTTTGAGGAGGTTTCATTTGAGCAGAGACCTGACTAAAGAGAGAGAGCAAGGCAAGTGGGTAACTTTGGGAAGACTGTTCCAGGCAGCCACAAGGCAGCCGGGGCTGCAAAGGCCTACTCTTGCACGAATTTCGTGCATCGGGACTCTAGTTAAAAAATAAAATCTAAACATACTTCCTTACTGTGTAGTTGCTATAAATTGTTATTTTAACAGGGTCCTCAGCACCATAGCTTTTGCTTTTTGGCTCATATTCAACAGGTGGTTGTTTTCATATAAATTTAAGTATTTGCTACATTGAACTTAACTGACTAATATTTGGAACCTAAATCCATAAACATATTTTGCTCTTAAATGTTATCTTCCTTTGTAATTTTAGATTGTCAAAATATGTTTGTATATTGACTCTATATTCCAAAAATTACCTATCCCTCAAGCCTTACATTAGCATAAAAATAAATAAACTTCCTTCTGTGTCTCTTAATTTAAGTAATTAAGAAAAAACTTTGCGCGAAATAAAAGAACAGAAGCCTGTGCCATACCATATTAAATATGCTTCTCAGCTTGTTAATGGTCAAATGAGTAAAGTTGCATTTCATCAGAGATGAATTCAACTTATGTTAATTGCATTATATTCTTTATACTAGAGGCCTGGTGACAAAATTCATGTGCATGGAGGAAGGTGTCCCTCAGCCCAGTCTGAACCCTCTCCAATCTGGTTTAAATTGGGGCAATCAGGCAGGCAGGAGTATTCCATTGTTTAAATGTACCTGAACCCTCTCCATCCCTCTCACAATCCAGGATTGCTGGCTTCCAACCGCTCACCTGCCTGCCTGCCTGATTGCCCCCTAACGTCTCCCCTGCCTAACTGCTTCCCTGCTGGCCCGATTGTCCCAAACTGCCCTCCCCTGCAGCCTTGGTCACCCCTAACTGCCCTCCCCTGCAGGCCTGGTCCCTCCCAACTGCCCTCCTC
The DNA here is from genome assembly GCF_000412655.1 of Myotis brandtii. Classification (NCBI taxonomy): domain Eukaryota; kingdom Metazoa; phylum Chordata; class Mammalia; order Chiroptera; family Vespertilionidae; genus Myotis; species Myotis brandtii. The sequence goes on from NW_005354385.1 coordinate 143,398, forward strand.
TGCAGGCCTGGCCCTTCCCAACTGCCCTCCCCTGCTGGCCATCTTGTGGTGGCCATCTTGTGTCCACATGGGGGCAGCCATCTTGTGTGTTGGAGTGATGGCCAATTTGCATATTGCCTCTTTATGAGATAGGATAATACAAATAAGAGGAGGGAGATATGAGAGTGATAAAGAGAAAGATAAAACATGATACATAATAAAGGCCTTCCTTTTCTTCATTCTCCTCCGTTGGTGTATGCCTTATGGTTTTAGTGCTCATAGGAATCCTAATTTTCACAAAGGTCTTAGTTTGATCATTTTCAGAGTGATTCTAGCTTGAAAGGTTTTTTTTGAGGGGATATACAATATGGTTTGTAAACTTGAGCCAACTATATAAAATGCTCAAGCATAGAAAAAAAAAAGAATAGTTCCATTGCTACAGGAAAAACCGGCTGTTTTCTTCTTACTGAGATACATTAAAACTATTTTAAGGATAACTTTGACCCCACAGCATTATTATCCTACAAAAAATAGTGAAAATCTTAACAATATACAACTCCCTTTAACTGTACCATGATCTAACTCACTATCTTTATTTTTTCAATAAGGATATGGCATATTTTTGATGGGAATAAATATATGTTATTCCTTTGCTTTTCCCTACTAGAAATACCCCCATAAAATAAAGTTGAGTCATTGAAATTACCTACAAATATTTGCTGGCTCCCAGTTGTCCCTTTTTTAAAATTTTTGATCATAAATTATGTTTTCTCACACATGAAGCTTTCAATATTTTCTAGAATTCCTTTAAAATTGGATAGAACCTTTTACATTTAGATATTCTGGCATGAATGCAGAGGGCAGTGCTAGCTACTTCTTAAGCAGGGCAGTACTAGCTACTTCTTAAGCAGAATTTTAGTTGCTCATCTTGCAAACTACTGAGCACTAGACTTTTTTTTTCTTCCTTTTTGACTTTGTTTCCCAATCTTTCAAATTAAATTTATTGGGTGGTATTGGTTAATAAAATATAGGTTTCAAGTGTACATTTTTACGATACATAATCTGTATATTGCATTGTGTGCCCACCACCTAGATTCAAATCATCTTCCGTTATCATATATTTGGACCCCTTTTTCCATTACTAGTCTTTTCAATTTCTGTTCATACATTTCCCTATAAGCCACATTTCATACTGCCTTCAAGACCAGGCAAAGAGTGAGCATTTTCATAAAGTATTCTCTGAACAATAATACCCTATGCTAAAGCTCTCCTCATAATATAGTCATCACTTATAAAATAATCATTCACTGTAAAAAAATGTCACCTTGTAATAATTTATTCATTTATTATTATTTGTAAATATAAACTGAACACTTACTATAATGCGGGTATCATTTTAAGTATTGTAAGTACAGCAATAGCAAAATAGAATATTTTATAGTCTAATCTAGTAGTACAAACCAAAGAACATACATGCTTACATGCATAGTCTATGAACAGTGACAGTGCAGTGAAAGCCTGGGGTGGGGCAGGGACTAAGGGGAAGGGGACAAAGGAGGGTGGAAATGGGCGACATCTATAATACTGTCAAAAAAATGCATCTGCAATCATGTAGGGTGTGGTTTAAGATAGATGCCTTAAGAACATGCAAGTTAAGCTCTTAGCATCTATTTTCTGGTAAAATCCCTTCCCTGGCTGCACATTGGAATCACCTAAGGACTTTTTAAAAAAGTAACCATGTCTTGGTCTCATGCCCATGGTCTGATATATTTGGTGTTGAATAGACCAAGTGTATAGTTGCCCAAGTGATTCTTAGCACCACTGGTCCCCAATCTCACTGAATGCCTGCCGCAGAGCCTTGGTTTACAGGATACTGACTCGTGTTCCTCTGGCAAACCATCAGTACCTCACTGGGCTCTTCAAGCTTTCACAATGGATAGTGATAGTTCAAAAAAAAGAATGGGTTTGCTTTTAGCATCTTTTTTCTGGTAAAAACTTTGGTACTACCAGAAAAGGATTAACCTGTGGACTTTCTGCCGTGTAGCTGCCAGGAACAGCAGTCCCTGTAATTCATACCTCATTTAACAAATCGATGATCAGGCATCACTGGTCTTCACCCTCAGAAAGTAAACAGCAGCCCTTTGATTTCCTTTACCAATCTACACTAATAAAAGAGAAACATGGTAATTAGCGTACGACCGCTACCCTTCCCATTGGCTAATCAGCATATCCTTATGCAAATTAACTGTCAGCCAAGATGGCGGCCGGCAGCCAGGCAGCTGGAAGCGAACATGAGGCTTGCTTGCTCCAGTGACTGCAGACTCCAACGTTCCCCACCTGACTTGCCGGCCTCTGAGCTGGCAGT
>NW_005354385.1:146679-157836 GCF_000412655.1 Myotis brandtii
GTGCCCCAACCCCCCAATCAGCCCTACCCTGAGCGTGACTGAGAGTGGCATCGCAACCTCCCAATCCGCCCTGCTCTGTGCATGACAGGGGGCGGCGCCCCAACTCCCCAATCGGCCCTGCTCTGAGCCTGACCAGGGGCTGCACCTAGGGATTGGGCCTGCCCTCTGCCACCCGGGAGCAGGCCTAAGCCAGCAGGTTGTTATCTCCCGAGGGGTCCCAGACTGCGAGAGGGCACAGGCCAGGCTGGGGGACCCCCCTCCCCCTCCGAGTGCACAAATTTTTGTGCACCGGGCCTCTAGTGCCTTTATAAGTGACACCTTGGTTTTTAGGCCTTATCTCTGGCTATTCTTTAATTTTAAACTTGGTTTTCTGAGCCCAGGCACTTTCATTTTTTTTAAGCAAAATCTGTGGCAACTATGGCTAAAAAAACACAAATAATGTTACTAGCTAGCCAAGCCTACTCTAACAAAGGAAATTATAGAAACATTTACTCTCTTAAGTCAGGCTAAAAATGCTATTGTTTAGGGCAGGGTTGGGGAACGTCTGGCCAACAAACTATGTAAGGCCCTCAAAATCACTTGGCCTGGCCCTGCCAAGGCATTAGGGGTGAGTTAATTAAATGTTTGACCAAATAGAGCAGGCTGATTTGTAAGCTGATAATTTTGTAGGGTCCACAAATGATGTTATACATGTCCAAATGGCACTTGGAAGAAAAAAGTTTCCCCACCCCTGCTTTAAGGTATAAAGGTAATTGAAGAGATTATTTTTTATCTCCACCCACTATTTCTCTGGACGATTGCCTTATTTTCTCACCCTTCATAATCCTGCCCTGCTAATGTTGCTGCATAAACAACCTGGCCTTCCCTTTTGTGCTATCTGCTTTTTCTTCAAAGGATAAAAAAGAGAGAGGGGCTATACAATCTACATCACTACTTAAAACTATTAGGTATATATAGAAGATAGCAATTCGCTAGTTGAGACAATCCAATTCACAACACCAAAAACATAAAAACATAATAGGTTTAGAGAAACTGGCATATGTTAGAGATTATGCAATCATTCATTTCCCACAGATTTCTTTTTATAGGAAACTTTGGAAAATCCCAAAAGAAATAACCGAGTCATTTAAACCACAACAGGTTTCTTTCAACATCAAAATCATGGGTAGGAGTAGGCAAGAAATGATTCTCTCTCTCTCTCCCTCCCTCCCTCTTTCTTCTTTCTTTCTTTCTGGCTTAGAGAGCCTGGTTCCAAGTGTGCAAAGCTGTGACTTCTCTGCTCTGGATGCCTTCTGAATAGCAGATCTGACTTCCTCCTCAAACTAAAGCATCCTGAAAACATCCAAGCGGAGGAAGCATTTTTTCACCATGACATGGGAAAGGGCCACAGAGATCCAAATGGAAACGGACATTTCATGTGAATGACTGTTTCTACCCCAGCTTGGCTTCTTGCCTAATTCAACAGACACTTAGGTGGCTGAAGAGGGAAATTTTTCTTGAAGGAATCCAGCTTGGAGTTGGACACAGAGCATTTGACTGGTGGCCGAATTCCTTGTGCTAGCTGGCAAAATTAGCAATTTTTCTTTTAGTTGTTGTTGTTAGGTTCTGAAAATACTTTATTTCCTGGCAACAGTTTTTTTTTCCTCTCTAGTAGATAAAGGGAAAGATAGCCATGTACACCATGTAATACTTCTTACATCTTAGAAACTATTTTCTCAACCAGGCAGGATCCCCTGAAGACTCACTCTCACTTCATGGCCTCTTGACAGCTGGCTTGTAACCAAAGGGTCTCAGAAAAGTCCTCCCTTTCCCTGATTGTGTGTGTCAGTGGGAGTCTGTTTGCTGTCATCAGAAGGTTCATCTTACATGGATGACCATGGGAGCTGTGTGTGTGTGTGTGTGTGTGTGTGTGTGTGTGTGTGTGTGTAGTGGGAGTGGGCACAGTGCCTAGTTTGAAGCTTTTAAGATTATTCAAAGTCTCTGATTAAAAAATTAGAGATTAAGGTGGCACTTCTTTTCCTGTTGCTCCCCAAGAAACAACATTAAATCTCTCGTATGGGCCGCCAATCATATTGGTGAGACATTGTCCTGTGCATCAGGAAGTTGCTGGTTTGATTCTGGTCAGGGCAGGTTGTAGACTTGATCCCAGGTAGGGGGTGTGCAGGAGCCAATCCATGTTCAGCTCTCACATCAATGTTTCTCTTTCTCTCTCTCTATAAAAAAAAATCAATAAAAATACACATATTTTTAAAAGTGAAAACAAACTTAAATGTATAACATTTGGAGAATGGTTAACAACTATGACATATCCATCTAATGGAAGATTTTGTAGTTGTGTTTTTAAAGAGTATCCAAAGATATGGGGTAAAGTTTTTGATGTAATGTAGAGCAGAGGAAAATTAAGAATAAAAAGCTAACACAGTTCAATAACAACTTTGTATAAGTATGCATAGTGTAAATGACTAAAAAGAAATGTCCCCAAATTGTAATAGTGATTTTTGTCTGTAGCTTGGCACTCCAGGAAGGATGGATGGGTGGATGGACAGATAGATAGATAATTACATATAGATAAAAGTTCTTTTGTAAGAAGGAAAATGCATTTTATTAGCTATAAAAATATATTTCCGGAATCTATAAATACTATAAATTATGAACATATCCACATCAAAGTATATTTAAGAAAACACTGGTTTTGTTTTATAAGTCTAATCACCACAGAACAGAAATAGTATAAAACAAGATAATGGCATTCCAGACAGGGCAGAGTTCTGAGAGACTACCTAATTCTCTCTACCTTTCATGGGAGAAACAAGAAGCAGATAGGTGCTATCTCTTTTATCAAGGTTATTGTTCCTTTATAATAAAGCCAGAACAAATCCTAAGCTCATTACAATATGCAACAGATTGAATTTTATTGTTAATGCTGCTCTCTCTTTGTTTACATGTAAGTCAATTTTGATTAAAGTCTGGATTATTTGGTTGGCATATTTGCCTCCCAAATGGTCGGTCACCTGTTTCTTGATATGGGGAGTGGTTTGACATTCTAAATTCAAAAGGGTTGTCACAATGTTAACAGAAGCCTTATATGTTAACCATGTCTGATAAATGTGGGTATGCAGCAAGAGCTTCTCTCTTTGAACCTGTTGCAATTTATGCATCTGACTTTTAAGATAGGTGGTTTTGAATTTAAGACTGTTGTTATGCCCAGATTTCAGGATCCCCAAGAAACCACATCAGGGAGCCAGCCAGTCCGATGCAAAAGCATAAGAGTCTTTATTCGAGCTAGCTCGGCTCCCCCACCTTGCCGACAAAGCGACAGGAAGCAGAGAGAGAGAGCGAACTCTGTGTGGAGAGGGGTTTTATAGGGGGTTGGAGTAAGGGGAGGAGAAAGGACTGTGGCCTTGCCGATTGGCCAGGCGCAAGTCGGTGTCTTGTTCCTGGGTGTGGCTAGCAGAGGCTTAGACTTCCGGGAAGAAGCTCCTTGCCAAGCACATGGCCAAGGTAAGGTGGAGCACTTACCCTGGGGCAAGATGGAGGGCCTAGCCCTTACCCTGGGGCAAGATGGAGGGTGTAGCCCTCGCCCTTTCAACTGTCTGATAAGAAATTAAAGGAAAATAAATAAAAATAAATGACTTTCAATCCAGTAACACAAAGTTCCTTTAGTTAGGCATTCTTCTTCTGCACCACATATAAAACCATGAAAGAATTCAATAAAAACTTGACCAAGTTAATAAATGCATGATGTTTTCAAAAACACTTTCCTGGTGATATAGAATTATTAGTCATTAGTTAGAATTATTAGTTAGAATCAGCATCATTATTTAAATAATTTGCATAGGTCTTTTCTTAAATAGTTTGATAAAATAAGGTTTTCTGAAGCACTTACAAGAGTAAGTTTATTTTGGTTTAAACTCTTCCCTGTCCCAGTATGTGGATCTTATCTTGCAAATATTAACTGTGAACACATCACATAATATCTACCTGGTGTTACAACCTTATAAGCCGGTCAGTGAGAATTTGTACTTTTTAACTAGGAAATATTTAAGGTAATGAGTTCAGAATAATACTTATTAACTGTGTTTTAATGACCCATCCTTTTATTGAAAATATTAAAATTTCTTAGAAATTAGTTTATAAATGCAATTCTAATTATTTTACCATATTCATAAACCACTGCTTCCCTAAGAATAGAGATTTCATGATTCCGGTTTAGAGAAACAAATTGTGGTGCTAATCCTCAGGTATTTCTCTTTTAGATGTGACCACTAATGTCTGAGCCTAGTGGCACAGGCTCCATCCCTGTATTGTTTTTGTAATCTGACAATTAATGGGTCTGTGCTGCCTGTCACTACTTGAGACAATAAAGCAGAGATAGAGTTGAATCATATATGAGCGTTTATTCCAATATTGCCAGCAGTATGGGAGAGTAGCAGGTCATCCACAAAAATCTGCTCTACAGCCCCCTTAAACCAGATGCTTATATAAGGCAGGACAAGGATTACATGGGGAAGCAGGGATTACAGGCATGAGGAAGTGGGCTATGCAGGCTGGAGTGGGATTCCATTGTTTGGGCAACAAGGTTATTAATCTTTCCATGATAATAGGCAGGTCTTGATTAAGAATGACCTTCATTCCAAGGTTGACTCCCAATCCTTATGCTTAATCCCTGGAAGCCCTTGCCTAGAGGACAATGTAAACACATGTGTCCTCCCAAGATTACTCACCCTACTGATTGCATCTAAAGATAAAAATTCTAATAAAGGCCTAGCGAGGCAGGCAATCGAGACTGCCCTGGCTACTAAAGCTGGGAGAGCCCTTTAGACCTCTCTTGCACAGTCAAGCTGTGTCTGAGTAATCTGTTCACCCATTGTTCAGGGGCTGCTGGTCAACCCCGGCATTACATAAAAGCTGGGTGTCCAGCTCTGATTGCTATATTGGAGGATCTGGTAACACTTGCTTCTCTTCTCTCCTCTCACGGATTGGCTTGTAACTGGGTCGAGCTGCCTGTTTACACCAGGAAGGAGCCCTCACTGGCTACACCTTATCTCTAACCTAGCCAGCTTCACTCAAATATTAATACATTTTCTCCTGTTTTAAAAAATATATATTTGTATTGATTTCAGAGAGGAAGAGAGAGGGAGAGAAAAATCAGTGATGAGAGAGAAAAATTGATCGGCTGCCTCCTGCATGCCCCACACTGGGGATTGAGCCTGCAACCCGGGCATGTGCCCTGCCTGGGAATTGAACCAGACATGACCTCCTGGTTCAGAGGCTGATGCTTAACCACTGAGCCACGCTGGCCGGGCAATACATTTTCTCCTTGATCAGCATGTAAATTTGATTGTTTGACCCCTGTCAAAGGACAAAAGCATTGCTGGTCCTTTCTTCTGCTCCAGGTATGTTTTGTAACTTGACTCAATATTTAATCCCACATTGCACCTGAAAGTACACTGACATTTCACCACATAAATATCACTTATATCCGTTTAAGTGTGAATTATATCCTCTCTTTATTCATTTTATCTCTTCCATTTTTAAGGAAATGATGCAAGCCTTCTTAACCAGTTTTTTCTGGCTACTGCAGTCTTTGCTTTTCTCCCTTTTCTATAGCATTTCTTTTTTATCTCTAAGAATTTAGTTCTTAAGATTGGCACTATTATATTGTTCTTGCATTCAATTCAATTGAATGTTAGACATTTTTCTCCATGATGGGCAAGGATCATGGGCTTTACTAATATTACACATGTGAGTAATAATATACTAATATTAATTTACTCATATTCTTGATATTATAGAACTTAGCAGAGTGCTGAGTGCACAGCAGAACTGCAAGTGCAACCCTTGATTGAATCAGTAGTTTCACTTTTTTACTATTTAACCTAAAACATTAATTTTCTTCAGCATGAAAATCATGTATTGAACTGTGACATATCACCCATACTACACAGCAAGTGAAATAATGCCAATTTCTCTTTCGTGTCTTTAGGAAACGGTACTTCTAACAAATGCATAAAGCAGAAATGTGCGCTCCTGCCCTGAATTTCTATTGCCTTACACGTTTCTTACCACAACTGAGCCAATGTTTCCCTCTTTTAATTTCTCTATTAACTTTAATTAGGCTCATGAGTTTGCTGGCCAGGTGGGTTTTCCCCAAATGCTCACAACTCCGGTTTCCAGGCTAGCAGTAGAATTAAGCGAAGCTGCAGATTTGAGGCAGAAGCTACCATTATAAGCCGTGGAGGTTTCCAATGCCACCACAACTCATTCCATCCACTGAGGATTTCAGCAGGCAGCACTTTTAATAAGCCAGGCTCAACATTTTTCAAGGAATACTTTGGGATCCATTTTTGAGAGCAATATTGGTTATGATTCCACAGCTGGAAGATTTCCGAGGAAATAATGTTTGTCCTCTTGAAAACATGCTTGGTCCATGTGGCATAAAGACTCTAACAGCTCTGAGCAACCGGTGCTAAATTTTACAGTAACATATCTGTGATATGTAATTTTCCACCAGCGTTGCACTGGGCACATGATAGGATGAAAATCATGTATTTGGTAGGATTAGTTCCAATTCACCCTTTCATTTCACTTTGTCTTTTAGGAAACGTACACTTGCCTACATTATTTATGTATTTTAGCGCATTAACATAGATTTCATTTGTAATTTTCTTACTAAAAACGAAAAGAACAGAGCCGAAAATCTTGCTGCGATCCTACAGGGCATTGGATCGTCTCAGGTACTGGCGGCTGGTTTAATAAAAGGAGAGGATTTCCATTTACTCCAGGCAGGCTTAATGTATTGTTCTCCGAGTGAGACAGTCAGAATGAGTCAGGAGCCAAAGAATACACTTTATAGACACAAATAATCGTAAATTCAGAATGTCACCTTTAGGCAGAGGCATTTTTATTATTGTTAGTGGAGCTGCTGAGTAGGTTTGATGTTTTATTCTCCTGAGGACTCAATGTTCCCGAGTCCTGGAGCCCTGTCTTTATCAGGCTCGCAAGGAGGGAGCCCAGCCAAACTTGCTTCCTATACTTCTCTATGATTGATAGCAGATGGCATGCTTTAAAATAAACCTATCCATTAGCAGTCCTCAGTGTTTTTACTCAAGGCATTTACAACTGTCTCAAGCAGAAAACACATTCACTCCACGAGCTAGTTTCAGTCCACAACAGCTGTACAGGTGCAAATCTCTCATTAACTCTTCAATAGCAGTGAAATAAACAATGGCTTTTTCTCTGACTTTATTTAGGGAGTGTACTTCAAAGCTGCTGTGGAATTACTCTCCTCCACTATGGAGCTTCAAAGGACGGAGTTTTATTAAAACTGAGCAATATTATGCAATGATATGCTAGCCCAAGGAATATATGGGTCATATGGTGGATGTTAGAGTTTAAAAGTTGGTTTCTATGCACACAGATTTAGTGGTAAATTGCCAGTCTCCCAGGGGTGTTTGTGAAGAGGTAGAAAAGAAAGAAAAACTCAGGGAGGGTTCCTGGCAGCACTGGGTCCCAGGTTACCTGCACCTCCATTCAATGGGCATTGTTCCATCCTCCTCACTTTCCACTCCCTGAATGCAAAGGGCGTGTTCATGCTGAGCTTTTATCAGGGTGATGAGTTAATGGTTTGCTTTTAGGCAGCCAATTGAATTTCCATACATATTGCTAGTTAGACAAAAGCAAAGTCATTTTAAAAGTTAATTTGTTACCCTAATTGAATATAGGTGAGCAGGGGAGAAAAACAAAAACTTTGAGCTCAAGGGGAGAAGAAAACAACTTTGTAGTTCAAGAAGGTCTTATTTATTAATATTGTCAGACAATCCATTTACCTTATGCTAAGTACTGGTCTAGAATCTTACAAAAATTAATTTATTAAATCTCATCAAACTCTCGAGTAAACTACTATCAATAGCCTTAATTTTACAGGGTAGGAAGCTACTATGTTATACAGTGGGGCCTTGACTTACGAGTGTCCTGACTAACGAGTTTTTTGAGATACCAGCTGTCTCTCGACCGATTTTTTGCATCGAGTTGATAGAGTAATTTGAGTTAACGAGCTCCTTAACGAGCTCGGTCTCAGAACGAATTAAACTCGTAAGTCAAGGCCCCACTGTATTACCTTTATTATAATTAGAAATGAGCCCTAACAAGAGTAATTAATGAAAGGAGGAATTGAGAGAATGGATTCTAAGGCCACAGCGCCTGGTTTCCCATTCTGGCTTCAGCACTTACTTGCTGTATGACGGTGTGCATGTCATTTGACAGCTCTGCCTCTGATTTTTCACTTGCTAGTAATTGTACCTACTTAATATGGTGGCTGTGATAATTGAATGAATTAGTGTATGTATACTAGTTAAAACCGTGCCCTGCACTTAGTAAATGCTATGCAAGTCTGAGCTACTGCATTGTCATCACCATCATTATTAAAGGTATTAGATTGACATTAAGCCTTTAGTGGAAATTAGTCTTCTCTGATTATCTTCTATGTCTGGGACTCTGTTTTGAATTTTTTTTTTGTCCAAACAAAACAATTCATTTGTTTTTATTTTACAGGGTATTAATCAAACACATACAGATTTGCCAATCAGGGACTCTGATCAGCATGAGGTAATAAGAGTTTTCATATGAAATTGATAAGATTTTGCCTCAAAGCAAAGTAATTCGACACTCTAGCTTTAGCAGCCTTATTATTGGTGCGGGTGCTATTCCCTTAGGCCTTCTGAAATAATGAAACTGCTTAATGGAGGGCCTCATTACAACCTCCATGGGTCCCCATGGGCCAATGCTGCTATGATAGGTAAACCTGAGCCAAGACATCTCTTCAATGGGCAGCTGGAAAGGGGAAGCAGTGAGAGTCATAAAATATGCCTGGTGACTACCCTATCCACTGCTATTTTTTTTTAAAGGGTAGTCTGTGTTAAAGGATTTTTTTAGAAGAAAGCCCACATAATAGAGACTTGCCATTGATTTCCCAATGAACACTTAATATAGAGAGTTCTGAAAAACATGGTGGAGGCATCCACATGTGCATGAGGAACGTCCATTATAATCCATCTTCATGGTGTCTATGTGTTTCTTCACCAACAGCCTTTTGTAGAGACATTTGTTTTCTTGTCTTTACAAGTGCACCCAAGTAACAGTTTAGAATGAATACAGCTATGGACAAGGTGAAAGATAACCTAAGTGACTTGGGGAAATTTAAGGAAAGAACAACACCTATCAGTAGGAAGTTATTTTACATCGATAGAGATATTAGAAATACAATACAGTTACAATTGCAACAACTATTTGGTTATATTTTATTTGGGTTTCTGAAACTTAATATGTTGGGTGTGGTTATAGAAGGTATTAAATATAGACCAATGGATATTTCATACTTCTTGCTATAAACTTCAAGGGAATATGGCTGGAGATTATTCAAGGGCACCTTGGAATGCCTTTTAGAACTTGTATATTAATGGTTCTTCTACATTTCAAGACTAGTTTTAGTATCATACTGAATGGGATTCAATCGGTTAGATTTATACACTGTGTAAACAGAATAAAAAGTCTAAGAATGGAGATGAGGAAGAATAGTACATTGTATTGTTCTAGAGAAGGAAAATAAATTTTACTAATTTTTCCAGGAAAAATAGATATTAAAAGACTAAAAGTAGATATTTTGAAAGACTTAAGAATATGTTGAAACATTAGAATATTTTGGTAGCATGAACTAAGAATAGTTGTTATAGAAGTACAACTGTGTATTAGTTATATCTACTGTAGGATTTTAGATAATCAGCATTTGGACTGCAATGATAGAAAGAAAGGACAGGAACTATCTGTGTGCATGTCAAAGAACAACCCAATATCTGTCTATCCTTAGGCCAATTATTTCAGCTCTTTATTCCTAAATATAAGCTCCCCAACTGTAAGTTAAGAGGGTTGGACTGAATGAGAAAATCAAATAAATGGCAGGTAGGCCTGGGCTCCCCCCTCCCTTTGCCATGACAGGCAGCAATAATTGATTACAGACTCTTCCTGCTGAGCCAGTGTGAGGCCTTCAAATTCTCAATGCAGTGACCCAAGTAGCCTTCCTGTGGTCCTCATCACTCAAAGTGAACTTGAAATGAGACTTGTTGGCTTTCCCTGTTAGCTGCTAGATGGTCCCTAAAATACAAAAATTCTAGATTAATAATGTTTCTCACCATGAGGTGGTATCTACTAGTATATTTAAATGGACAGATGTGTTAGAGAAATAAATAGACAAAGAATTCATGTTTTGGTGAGTATGGCATAATTGCTGGTGTTTTTATATTGCTTGCAATGACTACATTCCTATGAGAAATGCATCCTTTTAGGGAAATTTTGCCATCTTTCCTCATTGGTTCATTATTTACCATTACAGTGTAAAAACTGCTGAACCTATTGTTTTCATTTAGTTGTTCACTTGGCCCTTATTCAATATAACCTTCAACACTTTTTGCTAGTTTATAACCAGTCTGCATTCCTCCAAATGAATCCAAAAATTGTGTTCCCAATGTTCTCTGCAATAGCTCTTTATCCCTTGGGTCCCTTTTTTCTGTTTGTTGTTTTGAAGACTTGTTCTCGTGCTAAAAACTTGAAATTAGAAATTTCTAAGTAGTGTACTATATCTGTCTCTTTCCCTCTCTGGGCTTTGTTTTATTGGAAAGTTTTACAAGTTAAGGTTTATTCTCAACTCTGGGCCACAGTTGGGTTCATTTGCTTTATTAGTTGTGTGTCAGAGTAGACAGTGGTTATCTGGAACCTTGCAGCATGAATAACAGCCTTTGCAAAATCAGGAAATTATTCTTATATATTTATCAGTGAAATTTCAGAAACTTCACTGATAAATATATAACCTATTGTATTATCAGAAATAATAAGATTATTATCAGAAATAATAACAGTTTCTTAAGAATATATTGAGTTCAGTACCCCTCTTGCAACAATTCTTTTGTTAGTCTTCACCAGAGAATTTCCATTGATTTTTAGAGAAAGTGGAAGAGAGGGAGGGAAGGAGGAAGAAAGGGAGGGAAGGAGAGAGAAAGAGGGAGAGAAAGAGAGATGTGAAAGAGACATATTGATCGTTTGCCTCCTGAACATACCCAGACCAGGGCTGAGATCGAACCTGCAACCCAGGTATGTGACCTTGAC
>NW_005354385.1:157908-181809 GCF_000412655.1 Myotis brandtii
TGTGAAAGAGACATATTGATCATTTGCCTCCTGAACATGCCCAGACCAGGACTGAGATCGAACCTGCAACCCAGGTATGTGACCTTGACCGGGAATCAAAGTCGAGACTACTCAGTGAGTGGGCCAACACTCTAACCCCTTAGCAACACCAGCAAGGTCATTGTTAATATACATAGTTTCAGATAGAAAATCAAACTATCTTAGTTAAGAACTTTACTACTATTCAAGTTTTAATAACATGTTACATTTTATAGAGTGCCCTGTAGTTCCTATTAAGAAAATGTGGTCTTTGGGATATGGTTATGGGTTATGACATAGGAGACAGATTTTGGCACTCCCTGACTCTGTTAACCCCTGATTTGGTCAAAAATGACCAGTGGCTTTGTTTCTCTACAATCAAGCTTTTGTCTCAGTAAAATGGGTGCAATATTGCTAATTTTCGTTGTGTGTTTATGTGTACTAAAGAAATATTATCTTAGGTACCTTTAACTCTTTAAGAGAAGAAAGCCATAAGTAGCACAGACTAGTAAAGTGCTACTTACTATGTCATCTAGGACTTTGCTTCCCACCTCATGTTCTCTTCCTAACAAAGAAATACATCACAATATTGCTAATTTGCTTTGTGTGTGTGTGTGTTCAAAAGAAATACTATCTTAGATACCTTCCTTAAGCTCTTTAAGAGAAGAAAGCCATAAGTAGCACATACTAGTAAAGTGCTACTTACTATGTCACCTAGGACTTTGTTTCCCACCTCATGTTCTCTTCCTAACAAAGAAATACATTATGAAATTGTCCCCCAACCAGAGGAGTGGCTGGATGGTAGCCAAGGATTTGGGTTGAATCCCTAGTGATGCTTGACATTTGTGTTAATTAGTTGGCTTTCTTGTCACCTGGAGTAATGTTAAGCTAGATTTTATCTTCAGCCCAATGAAACAAGCACACAGATTTTTAAAATATTGAACATTTAGCAAATTAACATTTATAAGGCTTCATATCCAAAGGCAATAAAGCACTGTTATATGATTTAAAATAAACAAAATTTACATTGACAATAAATAAATATATGTTTCAACTTTAGGAAATGTGAGCAAATATATTAGCAGTAATTAACACATAAACTTTAAGTAATATTTTTTTAAAATTTTTAAAAATATATTTTATTGATTTTTTATGAGAGGAAGGGAGAGAGATAGAGAGTTAGAAACATCGATGAGAGAGAAACATCGATCAGCTGCCTCCTGCACATCTCCTACTGGGGATGTGCCCACAACCAAGGTACATGCCCTTGACCGGAATCGAACCTGGGACCTTTCAGTCCGCAGGCCGACGCTCTATCCACTGAGCCAAACTGGTTTCAGCAGTAATATTTTAATTGTTTATAAAACTCATTTTTCTATTGTACATTTACAGCAGGGCATTCATCAGCCAGGTTCTGAATGGCTGACTCTCAGGTTTGAGAAAAATCAGGTCAAAGGCTCACTCGTACAATTTCTTCTTTGAGAAATCTTCCTGTGACTATTCCCAGGATGATTAAAACAAAAAAGAAAAAAAAAGAAAAGAAATAAAAAAAGAACTTTATAATAAACAAAATAGCAATATAACTTTACATAAAATTTTTATTTTCAAAGGATCCCAAAACGCTTATAAACTATTATTCAAACCATATACAGGGACCGCTGCCGCACAGCCACATTCTGGAGCCAGAAGAGGAGGCAGAATGTCAGCTGGAGAGGATGTCCTGCTCTGAAAGGGGTGTGGCTTGCATGACCAAAGAGGGGGTTTCTGGCTCCAATTTCTGCAGTGCTGTGTGGGAGGAATCCTTCTGCTTTGGGGCTGCTGTATTGCTGTGAAAGGTGGGAAAGGAGAGGACAGTATGGGAAGAGGAGGCATGGGAAATAGATTGTTTGTGTTCCTGTCACCAAGTGACTGACTGCAGCAGTCACCAGTGGTCAGGGCTTCCTGCCCCTGATGTAGAATAACTCTGTTCCAGGTGCTATTTGAACCAAGTTACTTGAGTTCCCAAATGAAATACTCTTCTCCTATAGGACTGTTTTGCAGAAGAAAAAAAAATGAGTACAAAATTCGACTGGCTCCCACGTGGAATCATAGAATGTTAGAACAAAGTAGACCCTAGATCTTGTTAGTCAAAACCTTTATGTTCTCTTTGATGAAACTAGAACATGAAGAGGGGAAGTGGTGAGAGTATTACCTTAGATCAATATCAGGATTTCTCAGATGGAAGAGACCTTAGTGATTCACTAGTTACATCCCTCACACAATTATAGAATGACTTCAAAAACCCCTCTAAGAGTTCTTTCAGAAAATTCTGCTGGCTAGCAGGGATTGAATAACCTCAAAGAACATCTCATATTGTTGAAACCCTTAGGAACATCTTCAACTACTCTTTCATTATATTCTTCTTTCATTTCTTTAATACACATTTATTGAGCACCAATCGTGTGCCTGCCATTAAACTAGTCTTTGGAACATGAAGGAAGATGATACTCAAACATTAGCACCTAATTTATTGAGAGCACACTACATAACCAGCCTGTGAAATGGATATTGTTATTTTCCCCAATTTACTTGTAAGGAAGGCAGTGCAAGTAACTTGCCAAAGAGAAGCAGCAGGTGGCAGACCATGGATTTACACCAGGAGTGATTGTTTTAGAACACAGGCCCTTAGCTCTATCGCCATACCCTTCCTTACGTCGCCAGCTAAACAAATAAATGAACCATGTAATAAGTGTTTCTTCAGCAAGATTCCATAGAGGGTTTAATGGGGGAACCTCATGAGTAACAGTGGTCAAGAATGTCCTCTGTGAAAGAAGGGAGGGTTCCCAGGAAGCAGCCATGAGAGGAGCCCTTGTCAAGGGAAGAACAAGCTGAAAGGCTTACCCAACCCGATAGGTATTAGAACCCAAACTTTCTTCATCTAAAATTCTCCAATTTAATTCTACTCTTTAAATGACATAGAGTACATTGAATCCCTTTATCATATACATTTAGGATAAATTAGGCTATTTTCTCTTGAAAAGTATTATATAAACCATAGATTACTAATTTTATCAACAGACCTTTGCCTTTTAATCAAGACCTTTGTAAAAACTTCATTTCTGCTTCTTTTATTTTATTGTTTTTATCACTTCACTCCCTGCCCCCCACCCCCTTAGAATAATTATGTTTGTTAAAAATGACCTCCACTGACCAATGACACATTAAGGAAAATAACTAAAATGTATTCAGAGATTACTGTGTATCAAGCATCATAAAAGGTACCTTATATACTTTATCTTATTTAAATCTCACACTTAAATAAATTGTTCAAATCATTTTATACATTGATGCCAGAGAGATTACATTTGCAGATTGGAAATATTTGTCTGCATGATTCCAAAAATTCCCCAGATCTTTTTGACCCATAACTCACCCAAAATATATGTATAGCTTTACAGCTTTACTTATGATAGGGAATTTCTAAGACAGTATAGGAAACTTAAGTGGCATTGAGGACCTGATTTTTTTTAACATACATATCTCTGATCTCAGGATGTGTCTTATAATTGACTAGGGGCCCAGTGCACAAATTCATGCACCTTGAAAGGAACTGTGGCCGCAGGCACAGGGTGGGTCTTGGCCCATCCTCCGCGCCTGCACCCGGCCCTTCCCACCACAGCTCCCGGTCCCCTGTCTGCTGGCAGCCCTGCTCCCACCGCTGCCACTCCCTATGGGCTGACAGCACTGGCCCCACTCACCCCAGCTGATGGCACTGGGCGATTGAAACTGGTGCTGGGCACCAGCAGTGGGTACGAGTGGGACTGATGCTGGCAGCAGGTGTGAGTGCTGGGCAGGACCAGGGTGAGTGGTAGCAAATAATTTTCAGTAACACCACCAGAGCTCGCCCGGATGACAGCAACCAGTGCCCCACCTTGGTCTGGAAGCCCTGCTCACCTGCTCCACCATCCCTGCACCATCAGCTGCAGCTGATGCCCGCCATGTTCTGTGCACGCCCACTGGTGGTCAGTGCATGTCATAGCGACCTGTTGTTCTGCCCTTCAGTCTATTTGCATATTAGCCTTTTATTATATAGGATGTCATCTTATAATCCAGACATGGCATAGCTGTCATTGCTTATTTATGAATGCCCTTGGTCACAGATAATTATATTGTGTGTGTGTGTTTTCAATTGATTTATATGGGGAAGTTTGAAACTACATATGTTGAGTGTAATAGCTTTTTAAAACTTTTTTTATTGTTGTTTAGCACTTGCTGTTGACTCCTTGTGATCAGACCAAAAATTATAAAATAAAAACTTGCAGAATAGTTTCAAGTATTTTGGAAAGACATTTAGAAACAATAGTGCAGCACTCTTAAAGAAATGTTCTGCTGGCACATATAATGCTACTGTGTTTAAAAACTAACTGATGAGCATGTATCAGGCCATCATGAATTAGAGGGGCTTTTATTTTCTCAGGACATAAGACAAACCTTAATCTTGTGTTAGAATCTGTAACACCTTAGAGCTAATGAAATAGAATGAATAACTTGAGCAAATCTGAGTAGAAGGTACTGACAGTACCCACAATCACAAAACTTGTACAGGGTCCATACACCAGACTCTTTTTAAAAAATATATATTTTTATTGATTTCAGAGAGGAAGGGAGAGGGAGAGAAATAGAAACATCAATGATTAGAGAGAATCATTGATCAGCTGCCTCCCGTAAGCCCTCCACTAGGGACCGAGCCCACATCCCGGGGCATGTGCCCTTGACCAGAATCCAACCTTCCACTAGGGACCGAGCCCGCATCCCGGGGCATGTGCCCTTGACCAGAATCCAACCTGGGACCCTTCAATCTGCAGGCTGTTGCTCTATCCACCGAGCCAAACCTGCTAGGCCCATACACCAGACTCTTGATTACTAAACTAACCTGTCTTTAGTAAATTAGTGAGACATTATTTTCTCTATGGCACAGAGCAAAGATAGGACAACTTATTAATTGTATTAACAAAGAAAATGTATTCAGCAATATACCTAGATACTACTACATAACTTAGAACAGGATATAATAAAAATACATATTCTATCAATGTATATTACAATCCCAGTGTAAGATGATATGCTTTCAAATGGTAATGTTGATCTGATTTCCTACAGTTAGTCTTTAAGGACAGTGGATTAAGATGGTAGCCATGCCATAGAGGGCAGTGTTTTCATCCTTCATGCTAGGTTCCTCCCACAATGCACTTCTTTTCCTGAGGTAGAAGACTGGTAGTCTAACATGTAGGCACACCTAGGCTTGGCAGGTAGCAGTAAACTGAAACATGACAGTACTATAGGATAAGAACAAACAAGAGAAAAACCAAAACTACTTAGGAAAGAGTTCCCACATGGAAGAGTATCCTTGAAATTAAATATTTTTCTATGCAAGTTGACATTTAAAATGTGTGACTTAAGAGAGATAAGGAGAAAATTGTGAGAAACATAACCTTAAATATTTTGGATCACATTTTCGTGAATTATGCAGCATTTGGCACAACTTTTAGGGAAGAGAAACACTCTAGGGTAATAATGAGCATTTGTATGCACTTTATGTGAACATATATGCACACTTACACAGTTATATTTATGGTATAATGTACCAGATATATAGACTATGTCTATGTAAAATTGTTTTATATGTAACATTCCCTGGGACTAAATGTTGGCTCTTTAAATATGTTTGTTTTTACGAATGCTTCCATGCTAAACTCATGGATCATAGATGTGGGATAGCACAAATGTTGTTTTAGTTCTTTATGGCAGTCCAAGACTCGTTTAAGGAGTCACTCTAGAGCCATCCTTAAAAATGGCATGTTGTAGACTAGACAGAATAAAGCAGCAAAGGAAATAAAATGAAACTATGTTATCATTGGCTATCATTTAAACACATTAAAAACTCTCAGAAGAGATAATCTACAGTAGGGAATAGTGCTGTGTTGGCACAGGGTGAACAGGATGACCTAATGGGTCTTTAAGCATAAAATTCTCTCTCTCTCTCTCTCTCTCCTTTTCTCACCCTTTATTCTCTCTACTTTTTCCCCCTTCCCTAGAGTTCAGCAGAGAATCTCTTAAAATAAACAAAAACTGTGAGAAACTAAGAGAAGCCAGGGACTGGCCCACTTTTTAGAGGCAGAATGTGGAAAGTATGAAGCGCTGATTTGACTGTAAAGGCTGCAAGCTGAGGGCCTGAGCCGTTTATACTACAGGCAGTAGTTAAAAAAGGACAAAAAAGGAAAAGAAGAAAAAAAAACCCTTGAAAAAATGGGTGTAACCCTGGGCTTTGATACAACTGGCCTTTCAGCCCCCACTTGAGACTTGAACATCCCCAAGGGAAGCTGTGGTTTGGAATGGGATCGTGCATTTAATTTCACTCAGAGAACTTATTGGACTTGGCACCAAAAGAAAGCATTTGCAGTATATTTTTTGTCATGATTAGTGGCCCCCTCACCACAACATTTGATTATTTTGGAAAGGGAAAAGTTAAATCCTTGTAAAGTTGTGATTTACAATTTGCGAGCATCCAGGTAGGGAGCATGACTCTGCCAGCTTGATCATGGGATCCACATTTTATTCTCGCTCATTGATGTGAGAAAACAAAACAGTCCTGCGGGGGGAAATAGACTTGGAAATCTATCCCTTGATTATCCTGGGAGATTTTCTCTCCGCACTACATCTTCTCTCAGTCACGTTGATTTTGGTCTCTGCTGGAACTTGTAGCAAAAAATACTGGCATGTGGCTGGTTTACTTTTCATTTCTAATCTGTCGTATCTGGTATTTTTATCATTTGATTTCTTTGCCCTCACAGTTATGTAAATATTGAGGCAGAGGAGTTAAAAGGAGGCTCTAATTTTATACCTGAAAATAACTTCCACTGGACATTTTTTCTCAAGCTTTATAATTAAGATTGGAGAGCTCCTGGGTATTTTAATACTTGCTAAAATATACCCAAATAGCCAAAGGAAAGTGAATGACCAACTGGGTAGGCTGATGAATATTTTCCTGGTAGATGCACAATTTTCCCCACAACTGTGATGCATTATCCTTTGACATTAAGAATGCTGTTTGCAGAAGTAACCTTTCTTTGAACACACAGCTTTCTGAAATCGTGTCCGGCTACAAGGATTGAAGCAGGGTAAGTTTGAGCATCAAGGCTGAGTAGCAGCTAGGCAAAATTAGATTATGCTCTATTGTTCTACCCTGAAATACAGTCAGTGAGGTCTTCAAATAAATCTTGAAGCAGAATTAATAATAATAAATTCCACCTCTTCTACTATTTTTGAATCATATTTGGTCTATTTCTAGTTGCATTTGGGCTTGCTGGAAAGCCATTTCTAATGTTTAGGCAGAGAGTTCTCACCAGGCTTACTAAGTGGAAGCAATTTTCTGAATAATGCAATGCGGCAATGTTAGTGGTATTGTTGGCAGCAGAAAAACACTTTTTTTCTCCCATTCTGGACTTGGACAGGAGATAAAGATAAATACAAGCATTCCATTGGTATTTGGGAAGTGCTATACTTGTCCCATGTGAACACCGTGGTTAAGGGAATGGATGAGTAAGGACAAAAAGCCTGGGTTTGTATCTCAGCTGTTTGTGTAACCTTCGGGCAAACTGTTCATCTCCTGTAAGCCTCAGTTTTCTCATCTGTCCTATGGAGTAAGTAAATCTAATTACTCTATTTGAGGAGAATGGAAGGAGTTAATATAAAGATATTAGTGGTGCATAATGATTGGCAGGTAATGAAAATTCAAGAAATGTTAGCTATTATGGCTGTTTGGTACTGACCTCATTAGGATATTTCCAGGTTATATTAGCAGGTTATAGATTGTGGTACATTTAGATTCAGTTTCTCTGGGGAAGTAAGATACAAAATCTGCTCTCTCCTCTGATTTAATGATGGCAAGTCAATGAGAGATTTATTATTGGACCTTACCTTTGCCAAGAGAGTGTGAAATTTGGATCAAAAGCCAATTCATTCTGTATTAATGAGACCTCTTTCAATTGACAGTGACAGAAAACCAACTAAAACTTTCTTTTGTAATTTCTCATGTTTCTAGAAATTCTGACCTGTTGGCTCTTCTCTTTCCTATTCCCTCCTGCCATTTCTCTTACACACACACACACACACACACACACACACACACACACACACACACAGTTTTTTCTTTCACCCTCTGCCTTCCCGCCCTAGGATTTTCTTTCCTCTATGATGGCTGTGTTTTAGGTAAGCTGTCTCCACATAATAGCAAGTATGTCCTCCAACCATCTTGCAGTAGCAATGTTAGAGGATGGGTATTGGCATATTGAGGGAATGTGGCACAGAGACAATTCCCATAGCTTAGGCTAGATTCCCCCCCAAATATCTGTGATGGATGTACACTTACAAGTTACCACTTGTGGCCCATTTCTCTCTACATATGCTTTTCTTTATAAGTGAATAATTTTGTCATGCTCTTGCCTAAAATAATGCAATCCCCCTGCCTACAATGAACAGATTCACCCTTTTCACAGAAGACGACCGAAATCTCACTGTTACGGCGTCCCAGGTCCAAGTTTAGGAACTTGGAGGGATGTGTATTTGCCTTGATTCTGAAGCAAATGCAGCAATTTCATGGTCCACTTACTGATGGCAAATGGTATTTTCTATCATGGACAAAGGAAAAGGAAAAGGAGGGTGAATTCAGTAAAATTAGCAGTTAGAGAAGAGAAGGGAAACACTTATACTGGCTGAGAGGCATTGGTGTTTACCATACTCTGTTGGACGAGAGTAGCAGGAAATCTTCCTCCTGCTGGCGGAGCAGATTCCATAGTCACCCGAGCAGGCAGCTCTCTGAGAGATTCCCCTTGCTCCTTGTCAACTATAGCCTCATCTCAGAGGGCAGAGGGTCCCCTGCTATGACAAAGTGACTCATATCACCCTCACAAGGCATTAGTGCCCTGGAGACTGGCTTGAAGATAGACCATTCCCAGACCTTTATTTGACAGTCTTTGCATTTCTTTGATAAATACCTTTAAAACTGTAGGAGGCTACCCGTCTCTTTGTTTGCTTAACCTTAAGGGTTCTACATATGTATTTTTAATTCTGAGATACATATATATTTCAACTCTTAACACTTCTGAAATTAGGATGTTGCAATTAATAGTGGCTTACATTAGATAAAATGAGGGAGTTCCTAAAGCCAATACATGTTTGGAGTCCAGGGCTGGATTCTGGGGGTTCCTTTTTTATTAAAAGCCTTGGTGTGTTGCAGACACCTCCCCTGCCGCCTATGCTACTAACAAATACACTAAGGAAGGCAAAAATTCCTATAAAATTCACTGCTTTCAGTGGTTGGGAATGTGGAGGGCAATGATGGGCAAAGTCAAAACACATTAACATGCACAATAATTATCTTTATGGTTTAAAAATTTTACCATTTACGATTATCCATCCCTTTGATGTTCATTAATGCCATTTACATTAGTATTTACATCATCTAGGATATCTACTACATCCTCTTTCAAAACATCTCTTGCTACCACTTGCAGAGACACAATCTAGTTTGGATTTGATTAACATGGTTGTGATTGAATCTGGTATTTAAAAATGTTTGTATGTTACCAGAGCTGTCTGTATTCATCATTTCTTCTGCAATATTAGGTTGTAATTTGCATTTTTAAAAAACTGACATTAGCAAAACTCACATAGTCTTTTGCAGATTAAGTCTATTCTCAAACTATTGTATTTAGTATATTTTCAAGAGGCAGAGCTTGGTCTCACATATGACGTAGGTAATTTATCAGTTTTTTCCTCCATCCAGCCCACTTAGTTCCATGTCCATTCATTATACTCACTTTCTTTTCAATCTGCCCTTGAGTACCTCATACCTTCCTATTCATTAAAACACACCTCTATCCAAACCTCCATCAAGAAACAGGTCTGGTTTTAATCAGTTTTACTTTGATTTGACTTAAAGCCTGTCCTAGTTGTGCGTTTCTGTTATGATGAAACATTTAGGGAGAACATTTCTCACTAAGTAGACTGAGGAGTTGATGTCACTCTTATCTCTGACACATGACTAGGGAAAATACTGCTCACTCAAATTAAAAATAAAATTGAGTTTAGAGGATGGGTTAGATGTAGGTCTAGAACCATGATTATCCAATTTAATCATAAAAATTATCTGAAGTATTAAGAAGTTTCCTGGAGCCTATTACAGATGCATAAGGCCAGCCTCTCTGGAATAAGGTCTTGAGAATTATTTTTTAATGATCTTCCCAGGCATTTCTTGTGAGCAGGCAAGTTGGTCTCAAAGAAGCTAATAATGGGAGGGGATATAAACACAGGGAAGCACAGTGGATGCCAGAAGATACTACATAATATGCAAAGGGGTAAAACTTTGATCTAGCTCCTTCAAGTATATTCACAGTTGGTATGATCATTGAAATTGCATTGTTCCTTTGAGTTTATCTTTCTTATATTGCAAACCTGAGTGAAAGGTGAAAGATTATATGCAGTTTGAAACCAGAGAAAATAAATGAGACTACATACTACAAGGTATGAATATGAGGAGTCTATGAAAGAGAGATACACTCTGCATTCATATACAGAAACAATCCCTTGGTCTTGTCTCATTTATTGCCTGCAGAGTAACTTTACTCCAAATTTAGCATTTCTTTGCTTATATTTTTCAATATACTTTAATCTTTCTTTTTAAAATATTTTACTTATACTTTTCCAACTTTGAAGGATATGTGACAAATAAAATTGTGTAGATTTAAAGAGAATAATGATGTGATGATTTGATATATATTTATAAAATGATTACCAAGATCAAGAGAATTAATGTACCCATCACCTCACATCGTTAACTCTTTCTTTGTGTGTAGTGAGAACACTTAAGGTCTACTCTCAGCAACTTATCACTTTGCAATACTGTATTATTAATTACTAGAGGCCTGTGCACGAAATTCGTGCAAGGGGCTTGGCCCTCACAGCCACGGCCCTTGCAGCCCTAGCTTCATCCAGAAGGTCGTCCATAAGGACATCTGGAAGGTCGTTTGGCTGTCCCGTCTAATTAGCACATTACGCTTTTATTATTATAGATAATCACTATGCTGTATATTAAGTCCTCAGAACTCGTTCTTCATATAACTGAACATTTGTGCCCTTTGATCTATATACTCCCAAACCCTGGCAGTCACCATTCAGAGAGAATTATGCCAAGTGAAATAAGCCAGGCAGAGAAAGACTAATACTGTATGGTATCACTTATATGTGGAATATGTATATATGTGAAAAATGTGCTATGTATTTTTTTTACATGGCCTATGTTGCAAACATCTCAGAGGAGGGATAAAACTAGGGTAATCAAACATTTTTATTCTAAAGCATGACGTCCCTATTTAACTCGACCTTTCTATAACATGTATTCAAATCACTTCGTGATTCATTCACAATTTCTGATGTTAATTGTTAAATTTATATCTTAAATGGCCTGTAAACTGGGTAAGTACATAAATTCTGTATTCCATTTAGTCTCTGCTTTATAAATCAGTGGCCCGTTGCTAGTGGCATTTCTGTAAGCCTAAAAAAAAGAGACCGACTGCTCCAGGTCTGAGGTCATCACTCTCCTGGCCTTGCAGATTTCCTGGTCTAAGACGCTGTGAACCCAGCAAAGAGAAAGAGTTAAGCCTATTCTCCTAGTTGGCAGAAACTTTGTAGTTTAAAATTACATACTGCCTCTGGTGTAGAGACACAAGAAATTATAGAGCAGACACTGTCCAGGACAACGTATAATTTAAAATGTACTAAAGAATGTATACCGCATGGCAAAATAAGTGAAGTGCTTCTTCAAATATAAGTGTTTTGCATAGAAAGGCAGTAATTATCCACTCCTAGGGAAATGTTTGCATTCATTCGAAATCAATATTTACTATTCATTTCTTGTGTTCCACAAAACAGGGATTTAACTTTTTAAAAATTTTAATGAAGCACTAAGGCTCCAATAATTCTGCAATGCAATTGTCTTGATATGAAATATCGCTAAAGAGTGTTGCTATCTCGGGAAAGAACAGTGGGAAATGGAAGGGTATCCCTATTTGTGAAATGTTAAGTTGGGAACATTCAATTCAAACTCAGCCAAGCAGGGCGCCTCACCAGTTTTCAAAGATAACTGAAGCTGTCTCCTTGGTGAGGCCCTTAACTAGGATCACTCAGATGAGTCTTTGCTTTTATATTTTCCCCCTTTCTTCTAAAACACCACACTTCCTGATAATGATTCTGTTTCAACTCAACTATTGTCTTTTGAGAGGTGTGTGTTTGTGTGCCTAAGAAACTCTTCTATACAATTAATTTTTTTCTGTAGGAGGAAAAGATTTATTTACCCTCCCAATTCCTCCTGATTATTTAGTTCAAAAGAACCTCAAGGAAAATGCTAGAGGAAAAAATAAGAAAACAGGACACATGGATACTGTACGCTGAGACGAGACTGAAGGTCTCCAGCATATTTTTATTTATAGAGTTTATGATCTGATCATTCTATGACTTTCCTTTGGAAAATGACTACAATTGTTTTATCACAGAGTCTAAAAAAGAACTGTACAATATAACGATACGTTATATTATGACATGAATACTCTTTTTCTCGGCAGCACAAACAATAATGGCTTTGCCCCTGAGTTTCGGGTCAGAGCTGAATCCTCAGTGACACCATCGCATTACCAAGTTTCCTACAGGCTGGTGTTTTTGTCTTCCACTTCTGGGTACAGTTTAGGGCCCAAGATTTTCTGTTGTTCCTCCTTTGCCTTTTTTGTTTTTGCTATTATTTGAGGGGTGGGTGGGACCCAGGAGACATCTTTTTGAAAACTCCACCACTCAAATGAAGCTTTTCAGATTTTATATTGATTAGCTGTTTCACATTCGATCTAACCAATAATATCTTTTCAAATTTGCAGCTTCTAAAGTGTCTATTATTTAGGATGAGATTTAGAGCAGGAGGGGGATCAAAAGTAAATGATATACCTTTACTATCTCATCACGTAGCTTGCCTTGCTTCTGTGACTTTAAAATGCTCATGTAAGCAGCCGCGTGGAGTGGGTCTGCACGGAGGTCCCCCCTCTGTGCCTTCCTGCCATTCATAATTCATGCAAGCTCTTTGAGTGCATTGCTATTTGGTACGCACTCTGGGGACAAATAATATCATTTATGTATTGTGATTGCTACTCTATTCTATTTTCCTTTTTATTGACAAGAAACAAGGGTGTTGCTTGTAGTTTTGAAAGTAAATGGGGTGCAGAAATCGTTCCTCTCCTTCTGAGAGAGGCACCTTCTTTCTGCAGGAAGTGCTATTGTAAACCGTGCCCTTACAAATGGCGTGTTAGTTCTCAAGATATTCCTGTCTCAGTGCACGAAGTAACAAAGTGTTCCTTTAGCATTCAGCGGAGGGAGCCAATGGAAAAGCAGGTGGTTAAGGACACGTCCCGAAAGTCTAGAAAATCAATGGGACACTAAAAAGGGGACTGAAGTGGACCGGAAGAAACCTCTCGAGGGTCATTTAAAAAACCAGAAACTGATTATGAACAGAGCTTTTACCCAAGGAACTGGAGGGGGCCAGCAAACCCATTCTATTGCACTCCAGTTAAATGTCTGCTGGTTGAGATGTTTTCTGCACAGCCCATAAAGGATAATGAGGAAGGCTTTGATAGCTTTAAAGAAAGTCGCTCTGTGGCCTCTCACAAAAACATGATCTGAGTGTAGGTGGCAAAGGCTTGCAGACCCCAAAGTGAAAGGGGGCAGTGCCAGCTAGGTAAGAAAGTTACCTTGCTAATTGCACGGGAAAGGGATCCTGATGTGAGTTTGTGCCTTAGGGGAAAATAAAAATAAGGAATGCCACACGATAAAATCCAAGCTTCCACTTGCTTATGCTGAAGCCTTCTGGAGACCTTAAAATCATCTATGATTTTACTTCTGCATGTTAATTATTTAATGTAGGTCATGTTAAGGATTAACCTGCATTCTTAATTTTTTTTTGGATGATGAATAATTTCTTGCATTAGCTAGGGTTTAAAAAAGTATTGCATTACTCCTCTCCTACTGCAATCATTTCTGAGAGTATTTTGTGTATAACCACTCCCCCGCCCCCAACTCCAGAAAGAATAGACCTCATGAATAATTAAATAAGAAAAAAAGGAGAACATTCATATTGAAGTATTTATATTAAGTTTGGTAATGAAGAAAACAAGTTTCGCTAACTGTTCTTTTTATGGTGCCTTTGCTACTCTTAGCAAAAGTCTATTAAAAAGAGAAACCCTAAAATCCTCTCCCAAGGCACTGAGGACACTTGTACTGACCTTGTATTCACTTTTTCAGAATATGAGACAGTCACATTGAATAAGAGAGTGGTTGAATACTTCTATTCATGGAAGTAATTTGCTACACGGTTAATAAGCTAGTTCATCAGCAATGAAGTAATGCTCTCTCCTGGACTTTAGGCAAGAATCAATCAGTTGATGACTTTACAAACATTGATTATACACTTTCTTGGCATGACACTCAAATGATTGTTGAGAGTTAGCTGAAACAGAACACCTAAAAACAGAATGGAGAATAATAAGTGTCCAAAAATTCTTCCTAAGTTATGCACACTTCAACCAAAATGTAGTGCCCTGTAGAGGCATATCCACTAAAGTGGCTTTCCATAAAAATCAAATAACAATGCTCATTGAATTGATGATTTGAGCAAAGGGGCAAAGGAGTGTCTGACAAGGAGTGTCCTCAACCACTCACGGGAAGCCTACTGCTTACACTGACGTGGATGTACTGGTTAGATTCTCTCTTTAGCCTAGCTCTGCAGTCCTGGATGACTGACTGACAGGTGGGCACTGAATCAAAACTGGTCTGGTCACCACCCTCACCTCAACTTGTTTCAGATCCAGTGGTGGTCAGTGCACTATTACTGATGGCCCCTGCCTCCTCTTATGATTATTTCACAATGTCAGCAGTTCTCAAACTTTTTGAGTGTAATAGGACCCTATTACACTCAAAAGTATTGAGGCCATTCAATAATTAGGTGGTGTATCTATCAATATTTACCCTAGTAGAAATTTGAACTATTTAAAATATTTATTTGTAAAAATAATAAATCTATTATATTAATATAAATGCTTTTCATGAAAACACGCCTTTTCCAAAATAAAAAGTATTTAGTGAAAAGAGTGGCAACTTACAAGGAATAGACACAGGGAAATAAATTTACAACAGCTATAAAAAAGAATAGCCAGCCATGGCTGGTGTTGCTAAGTGGTTAGAACATTGGCCCTGTCAAGGGCAGGTACCTGGGTTGCAGGTTCAATCCCTGACCCTTGTCAGGTGGCAATCAATTGATGTGTTTCTTTCACATCAATGATTCATTCTCTCTCTCTCTCTCTCTCTCTCTCTCTTTCTCTCTCCTCTCCCTCCCTTGCACTCTCTCTAAAAAAGCAATGGAAAAAATATCCTCCAGTGAGGACTAAAAAAAAAAAAAGGAGAAGAAGAAGAATAGCCAGTGAGTTATGAGTTATATTTATCAATCTTCGTTTTTAAAAGCTCACTATCTTAAGCAAAATTTAAATTTATTGAGGAATATCCAGAGATAAGAGGAATGGAGAGAACATGGAAAACAAGATTTGGAAAGTGGTCATGTAAGTCCTGGAGAACTGGATAGCACAAACTATAACAAACACAATACAGCAAGAATTGGCCCAGGGGAGGGGTTTGGAATCTGTTGCCTCTGCCAGTACATAAATGTGATATCTAATCAACCCTACATCTTGATTTGATCAAGATTTAAAATCTCAGGAGAAGGTGCCTCATTGGCTGAGCCCTGCAGATAGCACTAACTCATGTGCTGGGAAAAGATAAAAAAGGTTTTGTGCCTTCAGCTTCCATAATAGGAAGCAACCATTTACCTCCAACCAAAACTCTCCAGTGGTTCTCAACCTTCCTAATGCCGCGACCCTTTCATACAGTTCCTCATTTTGTGGTGACCCCCAACCATAAAATTATTTTCGTTGCTACTTCATAACTGTAATGTTGCTACTGTTAGGAATCGTAATGTAAATATCTGATATGCAGGATGTATTTAGGCCACCCCTGGGGAAGGGTCGTTCAACCCCCAAAGGGGTCGCAACCCACAGGTTGAGAACCGCTGCACCAATGGAGAATTCTCCAAAAGGGAAATGGAGATCCCAACAAGAAGGGCAAGGGCTGGATGCTGGGTAGAATTACAAGAACAAAAATGACAAAGATCACTATGAGATAATAGCTAGGAAGCTGTGTCAATCTTCTTAGTAGAGATGCATTTGAATAAAAGAGGAAAACAAAGGCTTCCTTCAACAGGCAGTGCCAACAAGGAAATCATGAGTATCTTTGGCAAGAGCACTATGAGCAGAATGAAAATGCTGGGATAGAGTGAGGAGTGAGAGTTGGGTGACAGAGTGAATATAGCTAGTGTAGATGATCATTTTAAGAAGTTATATTATAATAATATAAGAGGTAATTTGATTTTAAGATTTGGGAATGTTCAGAATGGCAGAGAAGCCATTTTTGCCTTAATCAAGGATTCTCTCATTCTGATGGTCCCAAAAAGAGTTCTAAAGCTTGCATGACCCTAGATGGGCACATTTCCATATCTGGGCAATTACACAGGCACTGGAATCACTCCTACTTTTTTCAGAACATCAATAACTGCACAACTCTGTAAGTGGCTGTGCCTTAAGGTCTTGCCATATGACTTATCACTTTAATGCTGATGATATGTTTACTATTGTTGTCTTTGTATTTTTCTCTCACTAAAATTTCACAAGGATTTCAAACACATGGGGGACAGGGAGCTCTTTTATTCCCCACAGTATGTTCTTACACATGAGGCATGAAATAGTGCCCATGCTCAGGAAATATTGACTGATTAGTTTATTCATTTTTAAGAAAATTGACTAAAATGACATTTACCCACAGAACCTTCAAAAGACAACAAATCTTTTTATTTTCCTCCTGGAAGTTTCATGGATACCTCCCCTGGTTCCTTTTACCATCTCCTCTATGCGAAGCTGTTATGAAAATGCATGAAGAAAAACACGCATTTTTGCATTTTAAGATAGAATAAACTTTTAGATTGGAAACTTCCAAAACAAACTGAAAGCAATGAAAAGTGTATTTTACTGCTTTATATCTAAAAATGGCACTGCCCAATTTAAGCTATTTTTAAAACCTGTATACTCATGCAGCTTGCATACCAAAATGAAAATTGGTGAGCTATAACCCTTTGAAAAACAGGGTTTATAATGGAAACAGTAATTGACCCTTAAGTACAACATCAAAAATACAATACTATATAATACAAAGCCCAGGGCTTGGGATCCATCTCTGCTCTAACCTCAGACTGGCACACTAACCCAACACCACAATGCCAACTAATAGTTATAATCGAGATGTTTTCTTCTTACATGGCAGGGAAGTGGATATGTGATCCAATAGCCATTTGCAGCTAAGCTTCACACAACCAGTCCCCCAATGTCTTCAATGAACTCACAGCTCCAGAACTGCAACTCTGTTAAATAATCGGGCTTGCTTGGAAAAACCATTTAATTAAAAAGAAAAGAAGAAGGAAAGAAAAACACTACTACTGCCCCAGAGGTTGTGCCGTGTTGCATCATGGACTTTGGGTCTGTGACAATGTAGCATTAAACCACAGGACGCAGTGAGGGTAGAATGACCAATTGTCAGGAAAGCTCATGGAATTGCCAAAAATACCCTAGAAATATTTAGCGATGTCTTCAACTTTGCTCCAGTTCATTGTTGGTCAACTTTCCCATTTTCCAAGCCACAACTATCCATTTTTATCATGAGAAAATGCAATCTAAAGTAAAGAGAAAAATAAAAGTATTAAACAGGCCTAATGCAATATGAAGGGTGAATCCACATTCCAGATTGTACCTGGCTCAAGGCAAAGAGGGCGTATATATACTAAGGGTCTTAACCTATCCTGTTTTGTTTTGTTGTTGCCTTTATGGGAGTGAAGGAAGGGGTTAAGGGAGTTTGTTGCTAAAAAAAGAAAGTTCAGAGATTCCTTTCATTTTAAAGTTGAAATGTAAGAACGCTGCCAGCTTATTCCTTTTAAGACGCTTCCAAAGAATTTGTCAGCTAAGAATAGTCAAGATTTGCCTTTTAAAATGTCATCTATTCACACAAATCTTCAATGTTTGTCAAGGGACAATTAGCAGGACTCTTTGGTCTTTTCTTGCTGGGCCTTCTGTTTCTACTGCTACCTTAACAAGTTGTAAACTTGGTAAAATGAAAAGGAGTGAAATATTACTAACTCTGTTTATATTATCCCTTCATGTACACCCTGTGGCCAGGACACTTAGTGAAATTTGGAGAAAGGACCCGGAGGGAAGGTTGGAATTGGGACAGAGAGGGGTATTTCTTGTATGGAAGTTTTTAAATTTTATAAGTCACAGTGTTTACTCTGGGATTCAGCAATTCTGCTACTTGCAATTAAAAACTAACATTTTTGTATGATGATATGAAAAACTGATGTTCATCTTAAATTTTCAGTGCTCAAAAATAAGGAAAATAAGTCTGATGTAACAATTGAACATTTTTATGATTTTTTCATGTCTTTCTTCAAATACTAAGATCTATCTCAGGTATCTTCATGGTATGGACTACTTCCATATATTTGAACACCGATATACACTTTTTTCTCTATTTTTCTTCTTTTTTGGTCCTTTTTTTTCCCTTTATAATTCTTTCCTTTATTGATTTTGCCTCATCCTATTTTCTCTTCTTCATGAGTTCTATACATGCATTCATGGCTTATTACATAAATAATTTTGTGATGAAACTAAGTTTTTAAATATGAACTGATATTTTCTCTCCCTTGTAAACTTTGGGCCTTTCTGGAAAAGCCAGGGAAGAGATAACACATCAAAATGTAAAAATGAGTAAAGTTTTAGCTTTAGAGTTTCAAAAGCTTACTCCTTGGGGGAAGTAGAAAGAAAGAACTCAGGGCATGGGCAAAATGTTTGGAAAACTACCTGATAAGAACCAAACTGCCCTGTTGCTCATTAGATAAAATATTCTCAGGCTGGGGCATAAAGAACGTTGGATAATAAACATTGAGAAAAGTAAAAGGCCTGGTTCCAGTCTCTTTGGCTGACTCTAGGTGGGTGGAAAGGAGGTGGCAGGGGCGGGAATGTGAGCAACATTAACTCAAAGCAGGACTGAGTCTGAGTACAAGGGGCTGACATAGACCCATGGCTTCAGACAAGGGCCCTGAAGATCAGGGTCATGGCCTGAAGGAGAACCTCTGAGCTGTCCGATGTCCTGGTCTTCGTCTCCCAGGTTAACACAGGTTGCTTTGAGCCCACCTGAGCTGCCTCACCTGGCAGCCTGTGTTTGGCTGACATCTCAGATTGCACACGCAGGGTCTCTCCACACTCCATTCCCAGCCTAGTCTAGGATATTTGTTTTTGATTTTTCTCACCTGGAGCTTGACCAGGTGGAGGAGAAATCAATGAGCTGGAAGTTTTTCGTAGGGACCCATATTTCAGCTCTCAAAATGTACTCTGTGATCCTCTAGGACACAGTAGTTTTAATCTTGAAGTATGATATTTTGGTTCTAACTCAATGATTAATACATTTTCTATTACCTGAGATTTAGCTCCTTGCTTTATTCTGAAGATCAAGCTAAGGATATTGTTTGGTTTAAATATCTTTTTAAGTTGCAGTGGCATCTCTTCCCAGAAGTAAAACCATACATGATATTAATCGATTACATAAGGAAAACCCAAGGGCCCCCAGAAAAAATATATAAAAATATGAGTAAACATCTCAAAATATCATCCCACCATGAACATTTGTGCAGTTGTATTTAATATCTGTCTCTCCTGCTAAAATAGAAGCCTGATGAAGGCACAGACATCTCTCTGCACATAGTTCTATCCCTAGCACCTTGAACCCTGTCTGAAACATAGTAAATGCTCAATAAATATTGTTAAATAAATAAATAAAATGGGAAATGAAATGCCCAAAACAATTGCTTTCACTATTTTGGTGCATGGCCTGCCATTTCCTCAGGAAGGACCTTAGGAGGTTTATTTTATCCAATGTTAAATCTGAAAACTACTGGTTGCAACCAATGATTGGTAAGACTTTATTTCCTCCCTGATTTTGCAAATATAACATATCCTTAACGCAAAATTAAGTGAGATCCAGAAATGCATGCTTTTTTTTAAACCACCATTAATCGGAGTGAGAATTGAACATATTTATTGGGAGAAAGTAGTCATTTATATTATTAGAGAATTTCTAACAAGTTCACTGGCCTAAAGTTAAACACAATTTTTTGGGGTAATTGTACAAGATGCACAAGGTTGAAATGAAAAAATAGAAGATTCATGGAAGCTTATTTTCTTAGTTCTGAGTATTAGTTATAAAGTAAGTTTTTTTTATTTTTTTAAAGAATATTTTAAGGTTTTTACTTTTTTCTTGCCTCAAAGCAAAGATTTAAGGTGAATTCACCTTTGATTCTTCTGTGAGGTGCTCTTTAAACTCTCTGTTTCAATAACAATTACCTGCTAAAAATTCCTACTCCCCAGGCCCTTGTACCTGCCTGTAGTTCTCATTGACCTAAATGGAGGTTAAATGTGTGTTGCTGAAGGGAGAATTTGAGACTCCAGAGAGGATCTCTCTTGTATGTGACAGAAGTGTGTGTGTGTGTGTGTGTGTGTGTGTGTAGAAGTCACTAAACCACATATTCTCGACCCCTCAAGAAAAGTAATTCAATTCTTAGAACCAAAAACTGGAATTAATATCTACTTCCAAATTCATGGAACATATAGATTAACAGAGAAATATATTTCCACTCTAGTCAATGATTCCACAGAGGTATGTTGTTATCTTCCTAGAGACTGTGTGTGTGTGTAATTGCCAATTTGTGGACAATCTATATGATTAGAATCAAAATGATATAGATAAAAGTGAAAGGGGAGAAGTGCATTTCCAATAGATCACCTGGCACCAATGATGGCTGTTCACACTCCTTTACTATGGATCTAATTAGGGTATTCATCTCAAGACACATTTAGTCACCTAGGCATAGCTTTATTAAAATATGCCACTTTGAAAAACCATTGAATACTTATTGAACATACATTAGATAAAACTTTAGCTAGTCAACATGTCTTAAGAACTCAGTCACATTTTCACTTTTAAAAAATAGTTCTTTGATATAGTTGAAAGCTCATGTCCTAGAAAAAAATCAGTGGACTATTGATCAATCAGCAAATAAATTTAATTGGTAGAGGGAATTGATCAAATTGGTTTGGTATTTTTAAAATAATTATCTAGCATCTTCACTTCAGCTTAAATAGATAAAAAGAAGTAATTTCCCTAAATGTTTCTGTTGATGTTTATATGTTAAAGATAAATCCAGAGGCTTCTTCTCAGTTCTGGGAAAATAATATCTTGTTTATTTTAAATTCCTGCATATCTTTCTCTCATTGGTCACTCAAATGGAAAAGTATACTAAATATTAATTCATATTTGGAATTCTTTAAATCAAAGAAGCCATCAGCAATAGTTTATTAAGAGCAATGAAAACAATTATGTGAATGCCACATCGGTCTTGGGCAATAGATCACATCTGAAGAGTTTAAGTCTGTTGTGGCTTTGACTTTTCTAAAGCAGTCACCATGAAGTATAATTCAAAATGCAGGTTTTAGCAAAGACCACAAAATACATATTTATATTGTAGTTTTCTAACTGCTCCCTATTGTTATGGGCATTTGTCCTGCCTTTTAAATTTTGAAAGAGAAAAGCTAGGAAGAAAGCTATGTGTTTTTAGGAATATATTTTAGGTGTATGTGGATTTTCTTTTAAAGGTATGTTCCATTCCTTTCTGCATTTCGTTCATTTGATTTGATTCCTGTACAAGTATTATCATTTTAAGAACACAACTGCAACCTTTTATCTGGAACTGAAAGTCTCACTTTGTGGGCGGGCCCTGTAAAAACAAAAAGGGTTCTCAGTGGATCTTTTGATTGGGTGTACTCATATTGTCTTTCTTCTTTGGGAGATAGACTTTCATCTTGGGAGTGGAGCCTTGTCAAATGTTATCATCAAGACCTAGTAAGTCAAATGCAGCTAATGGATTAAAATCTCTGCTGTGTTCTTCATTACCTTGTTTTTTTTCTTTTTAAAATGTTCTCTTCTTTCCTCCTCACCCCTCTCCCTTCCCACTTCCTACCCCAGTTCCACAAGTGAGGACACCAGAACTTTAGTCTTCAGGAATCATGGCTGCAGGAATCTAGTGATCATTTTACTACACATTAAATGGAATTTAAATAATGTCACTAAACCTTCTGAGCACTTGGCTACTTATGTTTCCTTGCTATTAATGGGGAGAGAAAAGATCAAAACTAGAAGATGGTAGAGATTTGACTTTTTCATAAAAATATAAGATGAAGGTGCATATTGCCAGTTGTGACAAGATCACTAAGATCCATGCATTTTTTCTTCTATGTGGTTGAAAGCAGAAAACATTTGTGTGTGCGTGTGTGTGTGTGTGTGTGTATGTGTGCGCGCGCCAGGAATATAACCAAATCCCACTAAACAAGTTGGGAATATTCTTAGCCTCAATATGTGGTACTGGAAATGTCTGCATTTATGATTAAATTATTTTAATATAACTTTTAAATTATTAAGACTGAGAATAAATAAATCTATATTTTATGTATGTCTGGAAATATTCATTCACTTTTAGAGCTGAATTAAATGCATATACCACCATCTTTCAATCATATGCACTGTCTACATATGCTTCAAACAAAATCTAGTTCACTTAAGGTCATAATCTTAAGGAGAACAAACTGATAGCAAATTCCTGTTTGAATTCAGTCTGGATGCCATTAATTAATGCAAGTAAGTATTTAAGGGCTATTCTGTCCCTAGCAGTGTTCTAGGATTTGAAATTCTAAAGGTGAGTGAAGTGCCTGTGGGATGTATGTGCATGTGTGTCTGTGGGTGCTTGACAGTGAGAGAAAGAGAGACACCATGCCAATGGAGCCTACATTCTAAAGGGAAGACAGCATTATGCAAAGGACAACAGAGGTAAATATGAAAATATAAAACTATGATAGCGTAAGAGAGTGTTATAAGAGTATTGCCTAATTAGGGAGGTCAGGGGTGACACTTCAGAAGAAGTCAGGACTGAACTGAGATTTAAACAAACAGTGGGAGTTCTTGCATGAAGGAGGATGTGGGAAATGAGGAAGGAAAAGGGAAGAATCCTGAGCAGAGACCCAGAGTTGGGAAAGAGGAATGATGAGGTGGGAAAAGAAGGCGGAATCTAGACTGTAGATTTTAGCCTTCACACTGAATGCGATGGGACTCCACTGCCACTTTAAGCAGGAGACTGGAAAGGCCACGGTGGTGAATAAGCCAGAATTTGCATTTTGGGAAGAACATTCTGGCTGTGGTCTAGAAGACCACATTGACTGCAAATGGGTACCTTTGCTAGGAGGTTGCTACAGTAGTCCGTAAAAGAAGGAGTGAGAGTTTGGATTGGGATGATGGTAGGGTAAAAGAAGAGAACAGAAAAGAGTCAATAAATATTTATTGTAGGATAATAATGAACTAAGTATATTAGCTTATGATAAATAATAAATTTAGAATTTATACAGGGTGGTGCAAAAGTAGACTTACAGTTGTTCATATAGAAAATAATACAATAATAAATAATAAAAGAATAAACTCGTTTTACATACACACCTCTAAACCTACTTTTGCACCACCCCATATTGACAAATATAATAATTTATTTAATATCTATGTGTATTA
>NW_005354385.1:181921-191817 GCF_000412655.1 Myotis brandtii
TTAGGTATTATATATTTTCTAATAATTTATAATATTTATATTATATACTTTTAATATTTTGACATATATGAATTAACATATTAATTTATGGAGACAGAGGAGCTAGGCAGAGGGCATTTTACCACTGCTGCTCTGTATGAGGAAAGAGAGAGGTGCTGAACAAGAGGGCCAGGATAAGTTGGGTTTTGACCTATAGCCTTTGAAATATCCAAGTGAAAATATTCAGACAGCAGTGGGATTCAAGGCCTCAGGTGCAGAGGAGAGGTCAAGACCATAGATACACAGGTTTTGTGTGCAGCTTGTATAAAAAGTCATGGGAAATGGACAGGGTTGCCTAAGGAGAGGATAGAGGGAGAAGAAGAGAGGAACACAACCTGCCCAGGAAACTGCAATATTGAAATTATGAGGAAGAATTAAAGGCCCCCAAAAAATCAAACCAATGATCAGGAAGATGGGAGGAAAAGAAGAGAGTGTAAGGTTCAGAAAGCTGAGGGAAGAGAATGTCTCAAGATGGAAGAAAATGAAAATAAAACATAATAAATAGTTCTCTATGTATCCTGAGCCAAAATGGAATTGGCATTTCTTTATTGGCCCCGTCACTAGAAGATGCTAAAAGGAAATCTAATGATACCATGTCACTTGAGACAGGTAAACAGAAACAGGTATGCAGTGTGTGGTATCACATGAGTGACGCTTGTTCAGTGATTATGTTACTAGGTCACTAATTAGTTTTTTACCTCAGGGCACTTAATGTGGTTTCTAATTTTAACTTTAGCTTCTCTCTCTCTCTCTCTCTCTCTCTCTCTCTCTCTCTCTCTCTCTCACTTTCATGAGAGACAATGTCTAGTGTCTAACCATCGTGTGTCTGGCATCTAATATAGTGCCTGCAAGTACTTGGAAGGAATTCAATATTTGTTGAGGAACAAATGAATGAATTACAGACGGATTTTTTAAAAAAGAGAGCCCTGACTTACGGGAAAAAAAGAAACTTAGGTCTCATCTTGCTCTCAGTCATGTGTATTAAAATATCTAGGAGCCTCTCTTCACTAATATAGAAATGCACATGCCTTGACAGGAGGACTCCTGAGATAACTTCTGATTTAAATTTCCGTGAGTCTGTTTACCTAACTGCTGGAAACACTGGAGCAGATCTCTCTGGGGGAAAAAAATAGTTTTTGGGTTTTTTTAACCTATTGCCATCCAGGTTGACTTTAAACTGCCAATGATATTTGAGGAAGACACGTATCTTCCAGCCCTTGTACCCCATCACATGTGCTCTGGCAGCACACCTGTTTGCCATTGTGCTGTGGCATCCAGCAAGCTCAGGTGAGCGTGATTGTGTCTGGTCTCAGCTGCATCTGATCCTATTGTTTTCTGCCCAGAGCTTCTCTACAACCTCATAGTTTTAATAAAAGGCTGGGCATGCGCACATCTGGAAGGGTAGGGACATCACAGACTGAAGTGATCTTTGACCAATAGGGAGCGAAAGCCACGAAAAGCTACAGCAGTACCTCATTTTATTGAGCTTGGCTTTATTGGGCTTCACAGGTGTTGTGTTTTTTACAAACTGCAGGCAAGACTCTTCGTCAACAAAATGATTACGGCTTGCTTTGGTTGGTGGTGTGAAACCAAACCCACCACATATCCGATGTATGCCTGAACTCGCCTCTACACTGGTCTCTGACGGGGTGAGTTCTACATGATTTCTCTCGGGGTCCCCAGAACACTGAGCCCCAATTTCCACAGTAAAGTCAATTAAATGATACTCCCCTCCTGTTTTGCTTTCTCCAGCTCCCAACCCCAGCGGTTTGCTGGGAGAACTTATCAATAAAATTACCTGACCACAAACCTTTCTCAGTAGGTTGATTTTGGGGAGAACTCAAGTTAAGGAAAATGTCAATTGGATCTACATAGTATATGGAGTTCACTTTACCCAATTAGGATATTTCTGAAATTTTGAGTGTAATTCAAGTTGTCCTAAAACGGTATTTTGCTCCTGATTTGTCTTGTAATTGCAGAAATTCAATGTTGTTATTTTGTTTCAAAACTTCAATTGGCATAGACTTCTAACTCTTTCAGTATCAGTACATGAAATAACCTCCAGCTTTTATTTCAAACAAATAATTTTCTGTAAATATATATTTAAATATATTAGTGATGCAGTTATTTTAAGAAACAATTTATTAAGAAATAATTTATTTGCTGGTCACAGCACAATTTCCTACTTGCTAGCATGTGTCTTTTCATAAAATTTATCTTGGACTATAGTTCTGTTTTTGTCATATTTGTATAGATTTTAATCCTTTTTGCTAGTGCCCTTTATTTGGAGTTGGAAATTCTCTCCCCTTATTATAGGAACATTAATGTGTTTTTTTCTCTGATCCACAAATATATTGAAGTGAATAGTATATACACATAGATGTTTTTCTTTTTATTGGGAAGAAAAAGTATTTTTCTTCAGCTGCTTCCTCAACCCATTAATCACAATATAATATAAGCTATTAATTATGCTTAAATGTAGTTTGCTTATATAATTTGTGAACCTCCAATAACTCAAGACTTTTAAATTATTTGTCTTCCATGTGGAAATTTTGATTACTAAAACATTCCTAAAGCTGGAAGAAGGAATAATAACATAGGATTAAAACTATGAATCACCTTTTGATTAAACACTTGATACTCTTTGTTCCTAAATCTTCACTCAGAGAATAATTCTAAGTCTCATTTAAACTCATAGATTTTAATTCCATATTGATCAACATAACCTGGCAATACCAATATATATTCATTCAAATAATACTTTGAATTTAAACTTGTTATTTCTGCTTTGTTGTAACAGTGCTATCTTATTGTGGAACTTCAATAGATAAGACTGAGGGAACAAAATAGGCAGCATATGGTGGACAGTGGCATTTGGTGACAATCTTCACTCAATAATAAATTTTATGAATCTCTTCAGTTCATATGTTCACTCAACTCCATCTCTATTAGGGTAACAGACTCCTGCTCATAAATTCTTATAGTAGCAACAATAGGAACAATGGATGATTGATATATGCATCTATGTATATAAGAAGTATATGTTACATCATCTCATTTGACTTGACAATTACCTTTTGATTCAGGTAAAGGAGGTATAAATATTTTCATTTAGGCTCAGAGAAATGGTGTTATGTGTGACCAAATTAAAAGAACTATTAAATGGGAAATGAGGAGCTGGGTGTTCTGATTCCTGGTCCAGTGATCTTCCTGGTATATGCCTGTGCCCTGCTTTAAACTCTCACTAGGCCACTGTCTTCTCAACCAGTGCCTTGCCCTGTCTCCAGATCTCACATCCTACTGTCCTCTACCTTTCCCACCAAATGGTAAGATACATACAGGGAGCTACTTTGCACCAGCTGTATACTTTGCCTTCTTACTCAACCTGAACTTGACATATAATCTTTCTCTGCTGGTTAATTTTGTGTCCACTTGGTGAGGTTATAGTACCCAGTTATTTCATTCCAAATCTAGATATTGCTAGATTGTGGTTAATATGTATAAGCAGTTGACTTTAAGTAAAGCAGATTGCCCCTGATGATGCAGATGAGCCTCATCCAATAACCTGAAGGCCTTAAGAACAAAATATGAGGTTCCTTAAAGTAAATCTCCTGATATAGTCCTAGATAGCTATCTTCTATTGGTTCTGTTTATCTGGAGAATCTTGATTGATATCCTTGCCTTATATTTTTTTCTAGAATATCAATATCTTAAAATTGTGCTTCATCAATATTTTTCTGTTCCTTAAATCAGCGCTATACATTTGCTCTTTTTTTCTATTGTCTCTCTTCCTTGTCAAAATTTAAATTTTCATTTGTGCTTTGACATAATTCTCTTCATTATAGGACCTGTTTCATCAGTATTTTCTCTCTTGAAATTCCAGTCATTACATTTCTCAATAAGTGAACATAATCCTGAGGTATAGGACAAAATAATTGCTTTCAGCCTCTTCCCTTCAATCTTTCTATTAATAAAATGAGGGCCACTTCAAATCATATTCCAAATACCTTATTGTTAGACAGACAAACATATACATACATTTTATTTTATTTTTGGTATCAGTCATGTATTTAAACTTATTTATATTTTTGCAATAAAAGATAAGAAGCAAGGAATCAACTATGAATTAAGTCACAAATATTGACTTTCATAATTAGGTGTTGAATACTTTGATCCTTATGGTAACTAGTATGCAAACATGTACTGGCCCTCTTGCATCACCTGGATATTCTACGTGTAACTCAAATTAAACCTAGCCAAAATTTAGCTCTATTTTTTTTTTATCCCTAAGCTCTCTCTTCTCTTATATTCTCTATTTGGTTGTTGGCAGTATCATTGACAGTTTTCAGTGACTCTTGACTCTACATTTTCCTTTGCTTTATGTCTCCAATTTGACCCCAATCTTGCCAATTACTTTTCGTTACTAAATATGCCATACTCTGTTCAGCTTTTATGCTTTTTCACAATGATTCATTCATTTCATAAATATTTGTTGAATGTGTAATTTGTGCCTGGTATGGTTGTTCATGCCCAGGATGCATCAAGGAATAAGGTAAAGAAGTGGTGTACCTTTGTGGAGCTTACATTTTAGAAGGATAAGATAGATAATTAACAATTAATATAATCATAAGTCAATTATATGTGTTAGAAGTTGATATTTTCCCTCAAAAAAAAATAGAACATGGCAAGCCTCCCACCACCCCGGAAATTGGCTAACTCAATATTTATTTAATAAACATTTGTTATATGAGTGATTAAATGAATAGTGTTTTAATCTCCAGTATGTCTTGTGTTCACTGTCTTGGAAGAAATGAGTTATGCTTAAATAAGGACTTAGTTCATCTGTTTGTTTGCTTTGTTTGGTTGAGGATTTGTTTTGTTCTGTTGTTTGTGTGCTTCTTTGTCTTGCGTAGAATAAATGCTTGAAATCTCAGAAGCTGCTGACAGTTCAAAATACCAAGTGGCTTGTTTCAAAAAGAAAAGATAATGTGTTACTCTAATTCTCCCTCCCTTCTTTTCTTTTTTCTTTTCTTCCTCTCATTTAACTTAGCAAGCAACTATGTAATTACTACTGTGACTCAGGGACCATGCCTGGCACTGGAGATACAAGGCTTATCCTATATTTTAAAAGCCTAATATGCAAATTGACCACAAGGTGGAAAGACGGGTTGGTGCGGGGCAGGGCCAGTGAGTGGGCGGTGTCAAGCCAGCCAAGGCAGGTGCCAGCCGGCAGAGGGAGGGGACGGCAATTGGGGGATGGTGGTGACAGGCAGCAG
The DNA here is from genome assembly GCF_000412655.1 of Myotis brandtii. Taxonomy (NCBI): domain Eukaryota; kingdom Metazoa; phylum Chordata; class Mammalia; order Chiroptera; family Vespertilionidae; genus Myotis; species Myotis brandtii. The sequence goes on from NW_005354385.1 coordinate 187,237, forward strand.
CAGAGGGGAGGTTTGGGGGCAGGGCCAGCTGATCATCAGCCAGCAACATCCCTCATTCAGCCTGCCACTCATCTCCTGCAAAAGGAGGCCAGACCAAGGCTTAGGCCCGCTCCCCGCGGGAAGCGGGCCTAAGCTATCAGTCAGACATCCCCTGAGGGCTCCTGGACTTCAAGGGGGCACAGGCCGGGCTTAGGGATCCCCCTGAGTGCATGAATTTTTGTGCACCAGGCCTCTAGTTAATAATAAAAGCTGCTGAATTTAAAAATCTGACAGCCAGGTGGGGAGGCATGTATGTTCAGAGGTCCACAGGAGGTACCCTGGTGGGTGAGAGCCAAGATTCTGGAGTTGTATTCTCTGTCTGGTTCCTAGGTTACTGTCTCTAGGCCACAGTATTCTTTTCTGAGAACTATAGATACAATTAAGACATACTCAGAGGGTTGTGTAAAGGTTATTTGTAAACTGAATAGAAAAGTACTTGGCATCAAATAACTACTAAGTTTTCACTTTTTATAATAAGTATAATATGTCCTCAACTCAAAGAGAGAAGCATACTGGAGATTACTAAGTCTAGGCATGGTGGCACTAAACGTGGAGGGATGATTCTTTGCTGTCTGCAAATTAACAAGTGAAATGAGATTCCCAGAGTTGGAATGAGGATCAAGTTAGTGATGAGGCTCAAAGAGAGAGTAGGTTTAGAAGTATTCAGTGAAAACAAATGAAAGCGAAATATGCTGAAGAGCAAGGACTATGTATGAAATTTTCAGACAAGTATACTGGAGAAAAGAGATATGGTAGAACCAGATGGAAAATATATATGGCAGGGAAAGAGGCTGTGTCTGTAAAGCTATGAAAGGAAGACTGGAGTTTTTACCCTAGTGGTTAATCCAGAACATTATCGTTAGTGGATTATTTATTGTAAGAAGTCATTGTTAGCACTTTAAATTGTAATCATTAACTTTAAAGTGCTAGTTGATGGGGAATTGAGAAACTTGGAATTTGCAATTTAAAATTTATAGCATTTTTGTGGGTTTTAGTAGATTTTTATGTTTATTTTACAAACTGTTGTGTTTACTTACCTGTAAAATGGACCTGATATTATTAAATCAAGTATATTCTCATTTTAATCTTATTTCTAGTTAAATTTTCAAGCTATTGAATTTCACATGTTTTAATTTTTCTTGGCAGATTTTCTCAGGGGATACAGTTGCGTTCATGTACACTTTTACATGATGTGCAGTTATTAACATTCAATAAATTAGATATTACATTGCATTGCTGCATTCATTTGTTAATGTAGGACTAGAAAAATAAAAAATTTCCCCAAAATAATCTTAACACGCGCACACACACACACACACACACACACACACGTTCATGAAAGCATGTATTTGTCTTCAAAGAGCAAAAAATGATTTAGAAAAGAGGGCAAACTTGCTGGGATTTTAAATCAATATTTGTATGACACCTTTTTATCTACTGCCTGGAAGAAATAAAAACACATTAAACTTTTTAATAAAAGTAAGTTAGAGTAACTGAGAACATTTTCAATCACATAATAAAGATTTGTTTCAGACATAAACAATGACTTTCTGTGAGTTCTGCCCTGACATCTAAAGAATTCAGAATGACATTTGCTATCCAACAGGGTTTTTCCTTCTGAAAACACAGCCCGCTAAGAATCCCCAAACTACTCTGCCTTTTTGGTTCCTGTGTAAAGCACCAGGCAAACATGAGAAACCGAAACGGGCTGGCTGAGGCTTGGTAAAGAAGCCTACACAATGGGGAGGCTTAAGCAGAATTTTCCTGGAAGCCCACAGCTGCCAAACCAGGCCTACAGATCTCGGCCTTTCTCTGACCAGGAATCCAAGGAAGGATGAAAAGGAAAGAAGACCATGGGAGGTAATCTTAGAGCAAGTAGACCACATCCCCAAGCTCTATATATCAGCACTCATTCGTTCATTCATTCACCATCTCTTTGCATTGTTCTTGGTGGCTAAGATAAAATAGTGAATAAGACAAAGTTCCTGCCTCCAGACCAGTTCAGGAGACAAATGAGAAACATAAATATATGTCATGTGTTGATACATACTATGGAGAAAACTAAAAAAAGAAGAAGAGTTTAGACTTGCCAGATAAAAACAGGACACTCAGTTAAATTTGAATTTCAGATAAGCACTGAATAATTTTTTAGTATAAGCATTTCCCATGAAATATTTTGGGTGCACTTATACTAAACAATGAAATACCAAGGATGCTTTCTGATGATATGACAAAAAATGCAGAGACCTACATGAAGTACAGGAATGAGCCATACAGATATTTGGAGGAGGAATGTCCACAAGAGAAAATGCTCTGAGCTGGATGTGTTCCTGGAGGCCAGTGTAGGTGGTGAAGAGTGAGAAATAAAGTGGGAGAATGCAAGGTGATGAGCTCAGAGAGTTGGCCTGGGAGCCAGATCCTGTAGGTTTTTATAGGATAGAATAAGAACTTTGGCATTTACCCCCAAAGGGATGAGAAGTCACTGGAAAATTTAGGTCAGGAACTATCATGATCTACTTTAGATTTTGAAAGTATATGCCTGCTAAGTGAGGACTGAAAAGAAGGGTGGAAGCAGGAAAAACAGCTAGGAATCAATCTCAAAAATCCAAAAAAGAAATGACTGGTTTTGTACAAATGCATTAGCAATGGAGGTAGTGAAAAGTAGACATTTTCTGAATAGATGCTGAAGGTTGTGTCCATAGGAATATTTGACAAACTGAATGTTGTTCGATTGTGAGAAAGGTGGCAGAGCAATAGGGAGGTTTTAGGCCTGAGCAATTAGAAGAATGGACAGATGGAGTTGCCATGGGCTGAGGAGAAGGTGCAGAAAGCAGAACATTTGGAGGCCACTCTGGAATGTGTTTTTTCGGAGTTAGGTCTGCAGTGGCTTAGTTACTCCAATAGAGATGTCTAAAAGGCAATGGTATATGTACATCTGAAGTGTACAGGAGAGACATGTTTGTGGGTTGTCAAATATGGATTTTACATGAAGTCACAAGATCAGGTAAACTTTCCTAGAGAAGAGAGTAGATCCAAAGATTGACATCTGACCACTATTACATGTAAGAGGAGAGTAAATAAATCCTATATAATAAAAGCCTAATATGCAAATTGTCCCCTTGACAGGGAGTTCGTCTGGGATCCGGCCCAGCCGGCCAACTCCCTGTGGCCCCTACCCCCAGCTGGCCGGCCCCACCCCGGCTGGTGGCAATGGCAGACGGCCAGGGGAAGGGAGGCCCTGGCCGGCAGCTGGCAACTGCTAAGGACCCTACCCGTGCACAAATTTTGTGCACTGGGCCGCTAGTAAATAAATAAAAACCAATTTATAAGCATTTAGAAACAAAGAAGGAACATTTAGAGACATGAAAGGAAAACTGAGGAGACTAGTATCAAAAAAACAAGGGGAAATATTGTGTTAAGAAAGATAATCAATTATGTTAAATGCTATTGATTTTCAGTAATAACACTAACCATAACCCCCAAAATACATTAAAAGATAAAGCACATGATATGTCTATTGGGGCTTCTAATTTCTTCTACTTCCCTTTATCTTCATCTTTCCAGATTGGAAGAGTCTTGGAAAATAACTCAGCAATATGAGAACAAGTATGAGCCAATGTTGACAATACCTGGCTCTTAATTAACTATATTTGTTTCACCTTCAGTTAGATTTCACTTCCTCCTACACTCTCTAGATCTCCTATCAATGTATCTACTCTTTATCTGAATCTCTATTTTTTTAAATACATATTTTTATTGATTTTAGAAAGGCGGAGAAGAGGAGACAGAGATAGAAACATTAATGATGAGAGAAAATCATTCATCTGCTGCCTTCTGCATGCCCCACACTGAGGACTGAGCCCGCAACCCGGGCATGTGCCCTGACTGGGAATCCAACCGTGACCTCCTGGTTCATAGGCTGACATTCAACCACTGACCCACACCAGCCAGGCTCTGCCTATCTTTTAGTAGCATTTTGTATGCTCACCACAGATACTTTTACATTCTCAGATAAATATATGAATGCAAGTTCAGGCTAAAGGTTGACTTTCCTGACCATGCCTCCATTTATTATAGCTAATAATCCACCTGAAAAACATCTGAGCCATTAGTTCCTTTAATAAAAACCCCATCTATTCTGTGATTCATACCTCCCTGTGTTTTGCTAGCTAATCTGAAGAACGACTCCAAATCAATGTGATGAACAAGTAATAGCATAATATACTTCCTTTCAAATATTACATTTTAGAAGTCTTTAATGGCACATGGTAGCTACTGAAAAAAAGTTGAATCATGTATTTCTGAGAAGTTAAACATGGGGACAAAGTTGATAGGGAGCTAGTCTGGGGTGGGGCTCTGAAAACTCATCCTTAACTCACTGAAAGTGGCCAATAAGCCCACTTTCCAACATGGTGGTTCACTTTTTTCAATATGAAAGGATTGTCTCATTCTTTTCCTCAGGTCAAACAAAATGCATAATTTGCAAGATACAAATTTCTGCTTTATTTATTTATTAAATATATATTTTATTGATTTTTTTTA
>NW_005354385.1:191894-218252 GCF_000412655.1 Myotis brandtii
ATGAGAGAGAAACATCGATCAGCTGCCTCCTGCACACCCCCTACTAGGGATGAGCCCGCAACCCAGGTACATGCCCTTGACCAGAATCGAACCCGGGACCCTTCAGTCCGCAGGCCGACGCTCTATCCACCGAGCCAAACCGGTTAGGGCAATTTCTGTTTTATTTAGAAAGACTCAAAATATTTCCTCTACACTAGAAATATACTTCCTACAGTTCCCATTAACTTTGTTATCTAGAGTGTTATGCTAACAAGAACATCACTATTTAATAAAAATGAAAAAGTCAAGACTTTTTACAGTTGTGTTCCCAAACAAAGCAAGCATAGAGCAGCACCATCAAAGATCTGACGTGGAGTGTAGATGTGACCTGGGAATCGTTTGCTACAACCACCGAGCCACCAGGAAATCCTGGTCTGGCTCTGCAGTATGTCTGTCCCTTAGGGTGGGGCTCTGCTCACAAGTTCACTTCTGATTAGTGGAGTCAGGCAATAGGACTGTGCCAGTTGTAAAAATGTCACTTTTGTTGAACTTGAAGACCTTTAGTGTCAGGGACCTATTTAAATAAAAGCTGATGCTAAGTTGCTTATCTGTTCCTTTCCAAGTGCTCAGTACCTCACAAGTTAGTCTGCAAAACTGGGTTGTAAATTTGGCCAGATTTCTAGAACATCCACCCCTGGTGTTCGCCAACAAAAATCAAAAGAGCAGCCTTTCTTGTGGTACTCATGTCTTCTGATTTCAGGCCCAGTTAAATACCAAGCACTTTCTTCTTCATTTTTGGGTGGGAAAGTAGGGTATGAGAAAACTAGGAGAAAGACAAAATATCTAGACATTTAAAAATTGATATTTTCATTATTTCCAGATCCTTAATTGAAAGTAACTTAAACTAATGAATTGAATTTTTTGTTTGAAGTAAAAAGAGCAGCATAGAAAAAAAATTGAGGTGATCTCTGTGCCAAGAGTAAAGGGTAATTTTGTGTCCTGGCAGTTCAAGTTGTGGGTTACTTTTCCACAACTATGCTTCCACTGCTATTAGTCTGCTCAGAGTTCTACCCTGACTAGTGCCCACATAATCTAATAATGAGCAGATGCTTCTGTTATGGAGGTAGCTCAAAGATGATGATTTGGAAGGAGATTTAACTCTTTCATGATCCCAGGAGACAATACAATGGGGGAAAAATGAAGAGTAACCTTATGCCCTAAAATAATACAGCTAGCAAATTTACCTAATGTGCAAAAAGTACAAAAAGTTCAATCAACAATAATAGAAAATCAAGAGAGAATAGTGTCTTAGAAAAGATTCTCTTTGTTTTCTGCAATGTTTAAGGGTCCTGGTAATTATAGTCAAACAACCTGGGTTTTATTAGGGACCATTAATTAAACAAAGGCTCACTACATAGTTTGTCAGAGGCGAGATATTTCCATGTTGGATGGAGTTGAATGATATGTGTTCAGTTGTCTAGCAGGAAATGTCACCTAGCTAAATGATGGTCCCAGGAGCAAAGTTTTGGCTTTAGATTTTGAGAAAGGAAAAAATACATGTAAAATGATATGTAGCTAGACAATTCCCCCTTCAACCTGACATCCATGGACACCTCAAGAATGATAGGTCTTTCAAATATCTAGAGAATAGATTATTCTTAAACTTGCTCCAGATATATCTCCTTTAGGGTGTAAACTATGAAATTGAATTGTGCTTGTTCAACTATCACCTCTTTTGGAATCTGCCCTGTAATTATATAGGCAAAAGTGGAGATCTTCACCCTATGGAAGATGGCAGATCCTCACATTGGATAATAATTTACTTATTTAATAATATAATTTTAACATAATGAATGGAAATATAAGAGGGATCTCCAAAACATATAGTACAAAATAAAAATTTATTTTCTCTACCCATAGGTGAGTGTTAACATTTGTTATTCTTTTTCTCTTTACAAAGCTACATATATTTATTTGTGTTTTGTTTTCCTACAAAATGACATCATTTTTTCTTTTTTTCTTTTTTTCACTTAGCATTATATTTAGAGTGGATTCCATGCTATTAAATATTGTTGAAAGCATGCTTATCAATGGTTGCATATTATTCTGTATATGATGTACCATAATTCATTAAATCTTTTCACATTTTAGGTAGTAATGATGAGTCCAAAGTTCTTTTACAAATGGTCACCTTTAGAGGTGAATGCCAGTCTGATAAGAGGTAAAATAAAACTTTTTTAAATGGCCAATTTGCTATTGCCTTAATTTGTATAGACACAATTTATTGAGGTCATTTGTGTAGCACACATTTTAATAACAGGACATATCTAAACTGAAGCACCCCACCCTTCATTTCAGTAATGAGTTCAGGTCAATGATAGCCAGAGTTAAGATGAAAAGAAAGAATAGGGGATAGCATAAGAGGAGGAAGACTATCTAACAATTTTCATAATATGAGCCAAAGTGAACTGAAGTCAAAGCAATGAGATTGAAAATGCTAAGTCTAAATGGACTTCTCAAAAAATATGATGTTAACATTGGGAAAAAAAGACAACATTGTATTTATGTTAAAAGAAACATCTGTATATTATAAAATCCAATATAAACATTAAATAAAGTCTCAAGTTAAAATATAACGTGTTTTAGCCTGGCCAGCATGGCTCAGCGATTGAGCATTAACATATGAACCAGGAGGTCAAGGCTTGAATCCCAGTTAGGGCACATGCCCGGGTTGCAGGCTCAATTCTTAGTGGGGGGTGGGGGGGGTGGGGGTGCAGAAGGCAGCTGATCAATGAATCTTTCTTATCATTGATGTTTTTAACTCTCTCTCCCTCTTCCTTCCTCTCTGAAATCAATAAAAATATATTTAAAAAATATACTGGTATATAAGATGTTTGTAGAATTATCTGTAACCTGATCTTTACATATCTGACCCTGCTCATTCAGTTCTCAATTTAAGTGTAATCTGCTGAAAAAAGCCTTCTCTGAATCATTTATTTATGAGAAGTTAGGCATCAGGGCAAAGTTGACAGGGAAATAGTTTGGTGTAGGGCTCTGGAAACTCAGCTCACTAAAAGTGGCCAATAGCACACTTTCCAACAGGATGGTTCACTTAAAATATATATATATATTTGATTTCAAAGAGGAAGGGCGAGGGAGAGAGAGAGAAACATCAGCTAGTATCCCTTGCTGGTATTCAACTGCTAGCTTGGCTGTCTGAAGATTTCAGAATGGTTTAACATACCTGTGGGTGACTTAGTGGAAATGGCCAGGAGGTTGGGCTCAGTTGGGACTCTCTCCTTTCCTACATAGTCTTGTTACAGTAGGTAGGTAGGTAGTAGGAAGGGACAGCTTCATAGACACCTCAGGGGACAGCCATATCCTCTGTTAAAGGTCCTTAATCCCCAAGCAGGTGGCTTTCCAATCTCCCCAGGGAACAACAGGTCCATTCCCACAGATTCCAGGGTGGGGGGCAGAAGGAGAAATTCTTTTTCTGGACGCATGTAGAATACAAGCAGGTAGAGGGCCCAGCACAAGCCTGCACAGAGCCAGGAAAGAGACTGGCTTCTTTGAATTCTTTGAAAGAAAGCTTGCTCTTTCCCAATCCCGAGATAATAGAGTCAAAGCTTAATAAAGGCCCGGGATTCCTTGGTTCATGTGTTCAAGAGCTCTCTCTCTCTCTCTCTCTCTCTCTCTCTCTCTCTTTCTCTCTCTTTCTGTAGCAGCTGCTACATGGGTCTGAGTGTGTCAGGCCCACAGGCTGCACAGAGCAGAGACTAAGATAGGCTACTGGAGCCTTCTCTGAACTTCCAATCCAAAGCAGCCCCACAGTCTCCAGCTTATCAGTTTGTTTTATTGCTATAGCACCTTTCACTCTCCAGTGTTTTCTGGTGTGTTTATTTTTCATGTTTTTATCACCCCTTGCTCCACTTGTCCTAATAAGTTATAAACTCCAGAAGAATGGAAACTTGTGTGTCCTGTTTCACTTTCAGTGCTGTTTTCTCTGCATCTGGACAGATCCTGATGCCTAGTTGAAACACAATAACGTTTTGCTTATGAATGATAGAAATGACAGAAATTTCAGCTTGGTGGCTATATGCCACAGAGGTTTTCACTCCCAGGTGCCACTCTTTTCTGCTCTTATGCATACTTAGATACTTATCCAATAAATTGGTTATTTTTAGTATTGAAGAAGCTAAAGACTTAATCATTTTTTTTCCTGACCATCTTACCAACATTCATTAATTTCAAAAGTTTGCTGATTGTGTATTTTGTTTCCAGTGTGGTCTGGTTTAGAAGATAACTTTGTCTTTTCTTTTCCATAAGTTTTCTGCTTATTTCTGATAAATTGTTTCAGTGGTTTTTTGATTGGCCAGGACCTTCCTAATATTAATAAGCAAAAATGATTATGGTGGAAAGTCTTTCTTTGTTCCTGAATTTAATGGGACTATATCTAGTAACTTAAAATATGGTTGACTGATTAATAATTTAAGAGCTGTTCTATATCATGGTTAATGTTTAATAGAGATTGCATTTTATTCCATCAAATATCTTTAAAATGGTGAATTTGATACTGTTTTTTGTATTTGGTATTTTCACATTTATATAACTAAGATAACTGTATAATATTCTCATTTTCTTGTTATTCTTATCAGGTTTTGATATCACACATTTAACTCTTAAAATTAAAGACTATTGGTTATCCTTTCTACGCTCAAGAATAAATTATATAGAACTGGTAATTTGGTTCTTTGAAAAGTTAAAAACAAAAGCTCATTAGTTAACATATCATGTCTTAGAACCATGTTTGGAGACTTTTTGGCAATATTTATAATTTATTCAATAGTTACTTTCATATATAGGTTGCCTATGTAAAGGGTACAATTGAGAAATGTATATTTTACCAGAAGATTTCCTAGTTCATCCAATTTATCAACATAATTAAGAATTAGCTCAGTGATCAGAGTATCACCTCTTGGACTAAAGGGTCATGGGCTTGATTCTGACTAAGAGAAAATGCCTAGGTTGCAGACTCAATCCCTGGCCCTGCAGGGGCAAATGTGGGAGGCAACCAATGAATGTCCTCTCTCACATTGATGTTTCTCTCTCTGTCTCTCCCCCTCCCTTCCACTCTCTCTAAAAACAAAATAAATGAAAAAAATATCTTCAGGTGAGGATTAACAAAAAATAATAATAATTATACATTCTAATCTTTTATAACTATTTTATCAAATGATTAGAGGCCCAGTGCATGAAATTTGTGCATGGGGGGGGGGCAGTCCCTCAGCCCGGCCTGCAACGATGCCAGCATCTCTTGCCCCGGCCTCCGGCCTGAGGTTCCTTCCCTCCCTCTGTGTGGCTGGGGCCCCTCCCCTCCCCTCCCTCCGTGCTGCCAGGGCGCAGATGCTGGGCTTGCATTGCTGGGGCAATGCCATCAGCTTCCTGCCCCTGTCACTATGGGCGCTGCCATCTTTGTCATGGAGAGATGGTTAATTTACATATTACTCTTTTATTAGATAGGATTTTGTTAGAAATAGTGTAGTTGTTAGGAGCACAGATTATAGAATCAAGGAGAGAAGGTGCTGCATTGAAATTCCATCTGTGATACATTAGGAGCTTTGGGCTAATAGTAAATTAATCACCTAAATTCATTGACTACATTTGTAAAAAGAATAAATAAATACTTCACAGTTTTGCTTTAAGAAATAACTTAAATAATATACCAAGTATTAAGGATAGCATCTGCACAAAGCACACAATACATCCTAGCTATTTATCATTATAATTATCATCATGATCATTTGCCTTTGATTTTACATGTAGGAAGTTTTTCTGTTGTTTTATACTTCTTGAATTTATTTAATATTTCTATTGGTCTTCCTCTTTTATAATAAATTAGTTTCTGATTTTATCTTGACTATTATCTTTCTCCTATTTTCCTTAATTTTGTTTTATTTTTCTAATTTATTAAATTTAATGCCTGGTTAATTTTTTTAATTAATGATGAAAAGGCTGTGATTTTGTCTCTGTATACCACCTTGGCTGCATCTCATTAGAGTTAAAATGTAATATACTAATTGCAGTATTTTATAAATAATTTGTCTTTTAATTTTCCTTAAGTCCAAACTGAGTTATGTGGAAAAATCATGTAAATTTTCCAACAGAATTTTTGCTTCTTTTACTTGTTCTTTTTTTTCTCATTTTATTATTTTTATTATTTTTTTACATTACTGCATTGTGGTCAGAGCATGTGCCCTGCCTAATTTTTACTTTGTGGAATATATTCTGTGAAACTATAGATGACTACTTGTCTAAGTGATTCATGAATACTATATATTTTACATCCTTTATAGAATTTATATTTAAAATATATTTATTAATTAAATCATATTAATTAGTTTTTTCAAATGGTTTATATTTTCTCTTGATTTACTACAAGCATCAAAGACAGAACAGTGTTAAAAATCTAAGGAAGTTCTGTTTCTACCCATTTTCACATAATATTTTAATGCTATTTATTTAGCATATAAAGGTTTCTGGCATTTCTACAAGTTTATTTTAAATGCACTTTTTCTGCACAAATGAATTTTTAATCCGATTACTTTTTCTTTGAAATAACATTTTGGTTTTACACTAATATTGTCATCCCTACAATTAAACTTATGAACAACTTTTTTTTTTTTTTTTTTTTTTTTTTTTTTTAAGGGGAGAACTTAGTAGAAGATTATCTGAAGGGAACTGAAAAGATCAAGGTCCATCATGATATATTTAGAGCAAGGTAACTAACTGCCCTTGTTCTTTTTCTGGAAGAAACATCTTTGCATAAAGAATTTTCTCCTGACATGCAGGTGATAACATGCAACATTAGCATGAAAAAGTATGAGAAATAAGTATTTGCTCTTGACTAGTTAAGAAATAGGCTTAACAATTCACAAATTTCTTATGGGATTAGACTTTAATACCTAATAATCACCTTTGTAAGGAAAATGCATTCAACACTGTGGGAAGTAATTGCAACTTATGGAAATGTTTTGAACCAAAGGAAGAAAATTCAAAATACTTCTGTCAGAATGTCCTGTGAATGTGGCTCACTGTGCTCAGAGGAAGGGGCATCTTGATGAGCTCATCTGTTGGTCGTCCTCTCAGACAAGACTTCCTGTCTGGATGACCTTCCTAGCATTAGTTTATTAAATTCATACTTCATCATCACAATTAAAATCCCTTTTCCACAACACCTTAAAGGAGAGATTGCAGTCAATTACCCAAGTACTTTTTCCTCTGGACACTTTATTTCATACAACTATTTTTTATTACATTTAACTACTTATACAAATCCTTGCTTAATGCTTCTTGATTTGTCCATATCTTATTTTCCAGTCACAGATGATAAGCTTCTAAAAGACAGGGATCTTCTTAACTTTAGTTTCTGTACTAGGCTGAGTACAGGAACATGCTTAGAAATTTATCATGATGTACCAGCTATCTCCTTTTATTAGCACTGTCAGTCCATAGCTCACCCTGCTTTTTTTCCAGAACTGGAAAAAATAACTGATGTTAGTTCAAGTGTTAGGTAGAGAGAGGTGAAGTATAAATATGAAAGAAGTTTTAATTTTCCTTCTAAATCTTTAATTCTTGACTGCAATTATTGAAAAACTGTATCTAATAAGGCCTGTAATATTAATGTAGTTTGAAATATTTTCATAAAATTCTCAATTGCATAGTTAATTGGATGACAAGGGAATGGCAGACAGGTTAGATGCAAGTTGCTGTGTCATCTCATCAAAGGAATCTAAGTAGCCTTTTGTCTCAATCTATTCATTAATTTTCATTTATGTTTCAACTACTTATAATCTACTGATTACTGAATGAGCTATTATCTATTTATGTAGTCTGATATTTTGGGGCCTTAAAAAGACAATTGTCTGGAACACGAAGTACCTGGTGGAGGTTAGAATCAAACAATGCCAAGATAACACTGCCTCAATCTCAGGACTTCTAGGGCTCCTGAATAGTCTGTAATTAAGGAGGAGTGAGACTTGTATTATGTAAAGGAGGGATACATAATTGAATTAAGCAGTATGTGTGCATGTGTGTGTATGTGTGTGTGTGTGTGTAGGGGGGACAAAGATCAAAGTTCAAATAACAACAGTTCCTGTTCTTGGCAATGACATTAATAATGAAAAGATTATTAGATTATTTGTTCTTTTCCATTTTATACCACCTTACTTAAAATGAACACACTAGTGCAGGGGTGGGCAAACTTTTTGACTCAAGAGCCACAATGGGTTCTTAAACTGGACCGGAGGGCCGGAACAAAAGCATGGATGGAGTGTTTGTGTGAACTAATATAAATTCAAAGTAAACATCATTACATAAAAGGGTACGGTCTTTTTTTTTTTAGTTTTATTCATTTCAAACGGGCCGGATCCGGCCCGCGGGCCGTAGTTTGCCCACGGCTGCACTAGTGCAAAATGTGTAATTTACAAAAAGACCCTGACTGTTTTTAGTGTTAAAGGGAAGCTATAGTTTTAGAAATCTTCTCCCCAAACTTCCTATGTGGAGCATAAGATTGAGCATGAAAGTTGCTGACAGTGTTGAGAGAAGAAAACCCTTAAGAATGAATACTGCCCTGGCTGGTTTGGCTCAGTGGATAGGTGAATAGAGTGTCAGCCTGTGGACTGAAGGGTCCCAGGTTCAATTCCGGTCAAAGGCACATGCCGAGGTTTCAGGCTCGATCCCCAGTGGGGGGCATGCAGGAGGTAGCTGATGAATGATTCTCTCTCATCATTGATGTTTCTATCTCTCTCTCCCCCTCCATTCCTCTCTGAAATCAATAAAAATATATATATTTTTTAAAAAGAGTGAACACTGCTATAGGTGTCCTTACACATAAATTGGGCAGTTGGGAATAGCCTCACAGGGCCATTTCCAGGGAAAACCTCACCTGTTGAGGTCAGAACCTCAGGATTTTAAAGCAAGGGCATGCTTCATTGTAATGTGGACTGGAGGTGAGCAAACAGATCCCATCTCTCTTTAGAGAAGTGATTTCAGGGCTCACCGAAGTGCTCAGGCATAAATACACTAGCAGGAGGCTCTTTAGAAGGGGTTCAGACAAGTTATAGCACTACCTGAACACGAGCCAGGCCAAACTGCTAGGGCCTGAATTAAAAGGAAACTGTTTATAGGCTGTGGGACCTCTTACCAATCCATCTTTTTCACTAGGGAAAAAATCCCTTTTGCAGAGGTGATGAAAACCTGTATTAAAAGGTGACACAGCAGAATAAAAGGGGGCTAAGCCAATTGGTGAGTATTTCAAAAAAGAGGAGGGAAAAAAGCCAACATGGTTTTAAAAGTATTCAAGTGGGGAGGGGAGAGAGAGAGGAAAAATCATGGCATATTATATTCTACTAGAGGCCCGGTGCACAAAAATTTGTGCACTCGGCGGGGGGGGGGGGGGGTCCCTCAGCCCGGCCTATGCCCTCTTGCAGTCTGGGACCCCTCGGAGGATGTCCACCTGCTGGCTTAGGCCCGCTCCCTGGGGGATCGAGCCCAAGCTGGCAGTCAGACATCCCTCTGGCAAATCTGGCAGCCCTTGTGGGATGTCCACTTACCAGCAGGGAGCAGACCTAAGCTGTATTTGGACATCCTTAGTGCTGCTGAGGAGGCGGGAGAAGCTCCCGCCCCCACCGCTGTGCTGGCAGCCATCAGCCTGGCTTGTGGCTGAGCAGAGCTCCCCCTGTGGGAGCTCACTGATCACCAGGGGACAGCTCCTGCATTGAGCATCTGCCCCCTGGTGGTCAGTGTGTGTCATAGTGACCAGTCATTCCCAGTCACTCTGCTGTTAGGGTCAATTTACATATTACCCTTTTATTATATAGGATGATTAACAGTTCCAGGACAAATGATATTGGGGGGAAAAACATTTAGAAAATTCCAGAATTTTTGGTATATTTAAGAAAACCTCTGCTTTTTTATAGCCACACATATAAATGCATTGTTGAACCCTCCACAGAGGTGTGACATAGGAGGTTTTTAAATTTAGATACAGCCGAGGAAGTAGGCCCATAGCAGAAGCCAATGTTATTGATAATTCTATCAAGAAGTCAGCCAAAGCACAATTTATGAATTTGATAATTGCTATTCGCTGCTATGGATATTAGCCTATAGATGACCTTTGGTATACTTCAAGTTCTCTTTCTCATCCCAAAGGCCTGGGCATGTGCAGATACACGTATACTTCAGTCCAGATCATAAAGATTCATTACCATCACTCATTACAGGTCGAAACTAGAATTCACAGTAATACATATACAATATTACTATGTTAGTGGTTTTCAAGAAAGTGCCCATATGGGACATATCTTATTTTTTGGTGTCAATATAAAAGGTATAAGAGGATTTGCTGGATGGTTCAAGAATGGAAAGAATGAAAATGCCTCACCCAGATCCTCCTATAAGAAGAGACTCATTGCTTCAACTGTCAGCAGATAATCTTCCTCTGTCAGCTCCTTCAGGTCCATTTAAGTTTCTGTGGGTTGCATCCTTCAAGACATGCTCTTCCTGCCCCCTACCCATCCCCATCAAATGACTGACTAAGCCAGTTTTACATACCCATCCATTTCTGCCCACGTTAGGACAACTCTGAAGGGCTATATATGCTCTAGAGCTCTCCTGAGCTTTTGGCTAAAAGTCAATGGACTGCCATGGCTGTTCAGCTTCTCTCTCTGTCCAATCTTAACTCCTTTCCTGACATATTCTGCTTCCAGAGAAACCAACCTGTGAATATGACCATATTTAGAGGATTTCTAATAATTATTTCGTGCTTCAACATTATTTTATAGATTAGGCAATTACAGTACAAACTAAAGAGAACCTGCTTAGGATGAGCAGTGAGTTATATATTAGATCTCAGGGCTGTTATTTTCTAATCTCCTGATTAGCCTCATCCTTCTGATTGTAAGACTTGCCAGGGACAGTCAATAAGAATACCAAACTTTCAAAGTTGTAGTTTTATTGGCAAGTAAAAATCTCAGCTGTCAAGTGACTTTAGTTGTACATGAAATTATGTATAGGTTAGCTACTAGACTAAAACATACAGAATATTAAATACTTGAGAATCACCATTAAGTTTTCATTTTTTTTCTAAAAGATTTCTGTCATATCTCTTACATTCTCAGTAGATTGTATAGTTGAAGAGGGTTGCAGAGGTTATGTAGTTTACCCCTTTCAATTGGTAAACAAGTAGAACTTAAAACTATGATCTAAGAGTAAAACAATAAAAATGGCCTGGCTGGTGTTGCTCAGTGACTGAGTGTCAACCCATGAATCAAGAGATCACTGGTTTCATTCCCTGTTAGGACGCATATCTGGAGTTGCAGGCTAAATCCCCAGTAAGGGGTATTCAGTCTGATTGATGATGTTTGTCTCTCATCGATGTTTCTATCTCTCTATCCCTTTCCCTTCCTCTCTCTAAAAATAAATCAATTAAAATATTAAATAAAAACATTAAATGTGGACAAGATGCTTTGAGTCAGCCACAATAAGATAAACTCAAAGAGAGTAAATGCATAATGTGATATTGGAGGTAGATATGAACCATGAAAATGGTGGACAATCGACTTGTAACTCTTCATGCTGATTAGCCAGTTTTTGCTAACCAGTTCTTAAAACACATTTACTTCCTTTAATGCGTAAAATGGATAATAAACCTATATGCCCTATCTTGCCATCTATTTCCATATATTCCAAACCTTCAAATTGAGTGAAAAAAATACTCATGTAGATTCTGAGTGTTTATTTAGTATTTGCTATGTGCTAGGAATATAGTGATAAGCAAACACAGAAAGTATTTGACTCATGAAACATATTTTTGGTGGAGGAGATAACAATAAATAAGAAAGTGATCAAGTAAATAAATAATATAATCCATAAATATATATTATAATGTCAACTAAGTTATCGAGTAAATATGAAGTAGAATAAGAAGATAATGACATTATAGGATGCTCTAAGTAGGATAGTAAAGATTGAACTCTGGGAAGTTAGGTTTGACTTCCAGAGAGATGAATGCAGTAAGAGAGTGGGGCATGCAGATAGTTGGTACACAATATTCCAAGCAGAGTGTAAAAGCCCTGAGATGGGAAAGGCTTTGGGCATAAAAAAAAGATCACATCATGTGTCAGTGGAGTGCGTGAGTGAGTAAGCTGAGACATGGAAAATTAATTCAGAGTGATTGTCAGAGACTGGATCTTGTGTGGACTTGGGAGCCATGGTAGGGATTTGGAATTCTACTCTGAATATAATAGGAAGGCATTGGGGGATTAATAGCAGATATAGAATCTGATTTATCTTTTAAAGGGATCACTTATAACTGTGTGGAGGTGAAACTGTGGGGAATCTAGAGAAGGCTACTGTAGTAGTACAGACAAATGATTATAATGACTTAGCCATGGTAATAGGCCTGGAGATGATGAGAAATTGTTGGATTTGCTAATGATGTAGATGGGAGGTGTGAGAGAAAAAGAGCAGTCAACAATAACTCTCATATTTTTGTTCTGAGCAACTACATGGGTAATGGTGTCATTTGCTGAAATGGAGGCCTCTAGGTAAAAAAATGTAATGGTCTCATAAGTAAGCATTGACCTATTGCCAATGGTTCCTGCATGATGGAGTTTCCAAATTTCTTCTTAGCTAATTATGGCTCTGATTTTGGTTCTAAATCTTTTGAAACTTAGTTGGGGTCCAAACAAGTACAAAATGAGAATGTGACATGCCAGGATGTCAAATGAGGAAAGATGAAAGCTGGAAAGCATAAGACTGTAGGGTGGCAGAGAAGCAAGGCTTGTGGCAGAGCGCGTGCGCGCGGCGTGTGTGTGTGTGTGTGTGTGTGTGTGTGTGTGTGTGTGTGTGTGTCCTTTTTTTCTGGAATAATTGCAACACAGCAAAAGAGTTGTTCTTCCCTTCTATCAGGAATATAAAAAACATAACACAAGGGTTCTTTAAATATCAATTCATTCAACTAATGTTTTATTGATATTTTTTTTCTAAAATGAAGTAGGATGGAATTATGTGAATAACTTTCTGATTGTGATTTTCACTTCTAGAAATGCAGTGTCTCATCCACAGCTATGTATTCAGTGGCAAAACAGACAATATTAGTCAACATCCCAGAAATCCTCTTTTCCTGTAGCATTTTCTCGCTGCCTTCAGTAGAGGCCTATTTCAGCTGTGGCTGCATGTATGTTTGTGGAAAGGAATACTGGTTGCAAGTAGTATTTGAACAATTTTGTTTACATTTTTAAGTATCCTTTTGAATTTGAGTCATATGTGCTTAAAATCAGTTTGTTTCAAGAAACACTCCTAAGGTCACAGCCATGGCCTCAGCGAGGGTCCCCTGAGATCCGTACTGGGCTTTGGTGCCAAGAGAGTAATATTGAAAAACTTGATGTTGACTAATTTTGCCACCTACTATACCAACCTCCATCCAACCAACAACAAACTCATAAAAAATTGAGTGAAAAAATTCTCAGTTCTAACAAGACAATTCTGTATGTGCTTTGGGAAGGTTTTGCCCAAAGCAGAACATGTTGGTGAGGTCCTTACCAACATCATGCCATCATTATTATTGACTTGACTGTCAGTTTCTTGGGTGGGAAGGCAAGGAATATTTGTGGTAAGGTTATATGTTTCTTGGACATGGGGGAAATACCTAATCTCTTTTCCACATACCTCAGAGATTCTCTTGTGCCTTGAGATAGTTTTAATGAGCACGTTCAGAGACTAGTAATGCTAATAATAAAGCTAAACTTAATTGATGTGCTGCAGTAATATGTAGCTCCAACTAACTCTTATAAGGTTGGTTGCCACCTTATAATAGAAAATCTTATGGAGAAAAATCCCAGTCCTTAATTATTATGAATATAGGTACCTATGTGATTTACCTCTGAAGACATTTCAATGGGCATTGCATTTTCAATATGGGCCTATTAATGTCATATTAATTGCTGTTATTACATTGCCCCAATTGACCTATTTTCTATTTGCAAGACTACTGTAGTAGTACAGTAAAAGCAAGACTCCAATGAGAAGGAGGAAAAGACAACCGACTAAACCTTTCCTTTTAAGCTGCTGTAATGTCCCATCTTTCTGGAATTGCATTCAGAGTAAAGGTTTTTCATGAAAGAGCTTCAGGAAGTTACAAAACTCCTTTACATGGCCTGTTGGATCTGTGTACAATTTCCAGCATTACCCAGAATAAATACCAGGAGACTGGTGTGGTTTATACAAGAGTTTATAGAGAAAAAAAATCCACCCACTAGCTCCCATGCTGAGGATTACAACCAGGTCCCTGCTGCCAAGTTCTGTGTTTAGGTAAAGCATGAGAAAGTCTGCCTTTTTTTTTAAGTCACAAAAGAGTTTCTATAGTAAGGGGTGGTAAGAAGCTGACAGCTTTTTATGCATAAAAGGCAGCTGTTCCTTCTCAGGTAATATTATTAATAAACCCTAAGGTAATGTTTGCTCTGAAATATGTTTAATTGAAATAATTTACTCTGACCCTTGGAGAATTATGAAACTGTTTTCATCATGTTCACACACAGCAAAATAATTATGAGATGCCATATGGAAAAGCCATCATGTGGTAGATGTCTTTCTGAACCTATAGTTTTGCAATGTTTCCCAGAGATAAATCATATAGCTAATTTACAAAATAGAGGTGGACAGTCCCCTTTCCACGTGCAGATTTGATAGGAAATGTTTGCAGTTCCAGAATATTAACAGGGGTGTTGACATCAGTAATTACTCTAGTTATGAGACATTTTTCACTAAGTATTATGAGAGCAATACTTGGATATACAGGGAAAAAAGGTATGAGGCTTTGAAGGTAGCATATGAAATGTCTAGGTACTGTCACTCTCCGAACACAGTGCGGGCACAGTGATGACTGAGGTACTTTTTGCCTTTAACATAAAATCTGTCTGAAAAGTTCCAACAGTTTCCACTGAGATAGCACATTTGGCAAGATGAGGCTGAGTGTGGTATGTAAGGACTTTCGGGAAAACTTGTCAGCTTTCACAGGGAAAGGTCCAAGTGTTTATGGGAACTATGAAGTGGTGTTGGGTGGCTCTCAAAGGGATCTGCGGGGTCATCTGGGACAGGGATTTGAAAGCTTTTTGATTGAAACTCTTCTGAACTTATCAACATGGGTGGAAGTCTGGCTGTGAGTCTCATGAGAGCAGACTTTCTTGTGAAATTTCTGGTATGGTACTTTCCTGCTGGGGTGAGAAAATCTTAGTAGGACAGACTTTCTCACCATATTTTAATTCTTGAGATCCATGTCCCTGTGAAACCCAGGAAACGGAGAATCACAGGAAACTGAGCTTTGCTTTAAACCTCTAGGAAGTTAAGATTCAGATTTCTCTGCAGTTCCAAATGTTTAACTAAATTAACTTGCTTAATTTCCTGATCACAGCCCCCACTATACCACCAAAAAAGTGGGTGTAAGGAGGCGGGGGACACAAAAAGAAACAAAAAGATTTTTTTTAAAAAAGTGCAATTCACTTTTCCATGGCTTTTAGTTTCTCCAGACTAGAAAAAAATTAAAAAATGGAATACAGGTTATAGCCTATAAACTCTGTGGTAGTAGAAAGTTAGTCTGGCCTGGACGATGTTGCTTAGTGGTTGAGCATCAGCCTATGATCCTGGAGGTCATGGTTTGATTCCCTGTTGGGACACGTGCTTGGGTTGCAGGCTTGAACCTCAGTAGGGGGCGTGCAGGAGGCAGCTGATCATTGATTCTCTCTCATCATTGATGTTTCTATCTTTCTCACTCTCCCTTTCCCTTCCTCTCTAAAATCAATAAACATATATTTTTAAAAAAGATAGTCTGAGTTTCCTTCCTTTCCAGGATTGTATCAAAAGCCTCTTTGACCCTTAGCATTGTCACAGTGATTAGAGGGACATGCATTTCCAATGCCCCTGACTGAATTTCAGAGCACTTGGTCACAGTTTCAACAAATGAGCATTTTCTTCTTGTAACAGCTTTTTGGAGTCAGCTGCTAGGATGTGGATTGTGAGTCTGGCCAGGCAGTGTCATCCTCCCAATTAGCTAATAGCTGGCACATTAAAATCCCAGATCCAGTCCCCCTGCGTCCTCCCAGGAGCCTCCCATTTGTTTACAGACTCATCTTACTTCAATTTGCAATATTCAATTATCCTTAAACTTTCAAAGAAAAACAAATTTACATAAAAGCCCATGTATGTATATGCAATCCACAAATATTTACAAGGTTTTTAAAGAAACTTACGACAGATTTTTTCCCCCACTTTTCCAAAGTTGGAGTTATACTCTCAACAACAGAACAGGGGATTTAAAAAAATAAATAAATAGTGCAATGCAAAACTGGAAACCTGACAAAACGATGAAACTGTTGCAGTTTCCTAATATATTTCAGGTCAGATTCTTATACTTCTCATTTTTAAACAACTGCCGAGCATTTGTTTTTATACCTACTAGACATCTGTGCTATTGGTGAGCACTATTTCTAGCTATTGACTGTCCTACAATAAAGGTAACATTTTTCTGTGATTTATAGTCCAGCATCATTTTAGTGCAGCCTCTGAATGCATGAACTAGAGATTTATGGCACACTCGTGTCTTATCCCCACTCATGTAATGGAGGGAAGGTAAAACGTCTTGGCTTGTTGAGGGCTCCCTTCTTTAAGCAGCTGTCTTTTTTGGGGATGGTGCTTGCAGCTTGATTAAACTACATCCAGAAGGTCAGTGACCAAAACTTTGCCTTTAACAGTTTCCCATAACATGTATTCCTTATGGGGAGCTTTTCTCGGCTCAGGTTATTTCCAGCAATGTTCTCAAACGAAAAGAATGATCTTTGCAGTAAACTAACAAATTCCCACTTTTTATCCTTTATCTCACCCATAGGCGATGACAGCATTTATATTTCTTCTGCTCTCTGGGCCAAGAACAACAGGATTAATGAGGCTGTTTCTTTTTCATACGTGTATTATATTCTTTCTGTGACCTTTCAGGACATGGGAATCTTCAGATTCATACGACCTCTTAAGGAGGGGAATTCCCCATCTCTGTTTCTCTCCACTTCTCATCGCTTTTGCCTCTCACAGGTCCAGCAATCCGTGGGAATATGCATTCAATTCTCTCTCTCTCTCTCTCTCTCTCTCTCTCACACACACACACACACACACACACACACACACACACTTACTCACTCACTCCAATCCCAAACACATAAGCTAGAAATTTAAAGTTTCAAGTATGCAACAGAAGTATAAAGAAAATCTTTACTGTAGTGTTGGACTCCAACCTTATGTTCCCTCCATTAAACTTTTCGGAGACAACATCAGAAAAAGATTAAACTGGACAATTGTTTCAAGAAAACATAGCAGCTCATCCTAAGTGAGTGAAACTTAGGGAAGATATTTTGAGACCTAATTTCCTTTTTGAAAAATATTTTCATAGTTGTTCACCCATTCTTGCTTATTAGTAGGTCCTGGTTCCTGATTATATTTTTTATATGTGAACGGCTGATAACTATTTGCAAATAGATACATGAGAATATGGCTAAATCCACAAAGCCAAATCCTAACTAGTACTGTTTTAACATCCCTCAGTCAGGCACCAGAGTGCTTATCAATTTTTATTTTAGATTACAGAATCTCTTTCTAAGGTTAGCAAGACCTGTATTTTTCTATTATTTGTCTCTTTTAATCTGATGACATTTAGTTAAGACCAAGGCAGCAAACTGATTCTGTCCTAATAGAGAATCTTGACTCTGGGCAGTTTCTCGGGATGTTGCAGGTATAATTGACTGTTGAGTTGTTAGGCTCCTCATTGTTCTCTGAGTATCAAAGCAAGCGCCTGAGTACTGCCTCGGGTTTTCCTGTTTAAGGCCCTCACTGATCTCTGTCATCATAGAAGCAGGTAAAATACTTTTAAGTAAACTGAAACAGCCAAATTATTCTATTTGAGTATAATTTAAATGGACAGATTCCTAGAAATTGTATCACCCCCTGACCATCTGTGAATTAAGAACCACAAAAGGAGATAAAACCTAACCACTCAGAAGTTAATTGCAAGTGAAAAAGAGGGTTTAGGATGAAAGTATGACGATCAGGAGGCTAGGAATTTCCACAAATCTCTAGATTCCACTAACCATCTGCCAGTTGAAGAAATCCATTTTGCTATCTTACAGGGATCTCACAATGAGCCCATCCAAAGTGGAATGTTTAATTTTCACTTCCAAAGCATGCCTTCCTCTATCTGGTTCCTCTCAATAAATGCTTTTATTATTCAGGTAGTGGCTCAAAATTAGCAAACCAAAACTCCTCCTCCTTAATCCCTTCCTTCCTTTCTCTCTCTCTCCCCCTCTCTCTCCTCTCTCTCTTTCCTTTCCTTTCCTTTCCTTTCCTTTCCTTTCCTTTCCTTTCCTTTCCTTTCCTTTCCTTTCCCATCAAACTCGTATCACAACTTCCCATTCACCCCACCTCACTAGGGGATCATTGACAAAAGTAGCCTTGGAAATTTTATTTTCAAAAAGCCAATTTTTGGAGAGCAAAGTGTGGGGATAAATCTGTGAGCAAAACTGTAAACTGTCACAGTCCACCCCTTTTACTGTGCAGTATGTATTCTCTCCTACCATATATAACATTTCTTTACAACAACTTCATGCTTCTACCTAATAAAATAAAACCCAAAACACAAATGAAGCTATTCTCCCACCTCACACAACGGGGCATGCAGTATCTGCCCACTCTCAAAGTTGGAAGTTCTCCTGGGGATACCTCTTCATCAGGTTTAGACACTGTTCCTCAAACTATGGTGCCTTATGAATGAAAATGGAAATTTAAGCATCACCAACACTCTTCATATATATAGTAGAGAAAGAAGAAAGGGTAAAATAAGAATAATTTATTAATATACGCGTAACACACAAATCTAGTATAGCCCCCATTTCTGTCTCTAATCATAAAGGTGTTTTTTTTTTCCACCCCGCCCGCCCCCCTCTATGTTCCTCTTGCCCTCAACCAGAGGCTCACTTGGTCAGGGTTCTCTATCTGGTTTGGGAGCCAGGACTTCTTTCCCAAAGGGTCTGAAATCTCAGTGGTTCTGGCCTTCTTAAGTAACTCTTTTGGATATTACTACTGGTATTGGAATTACCAGTGAATTTCATCATGTTTTAGCAAACAGATTTCTTGTTGAATACACACAGCCCCTTTCTTTGCCTGATGGTTCAATGTGAGAAGACCCCCAAACTATCCAGGTAGTTTTCAACCCTTACAATTCAGTTGTGTCATTGATTGAAGTACTTCTCTTTTGGGTACTAAGACCTCTAAACCTGCAGAGTATGGATTTTTAATAACACAAAGCAAAAATGATGCAAGTATAGGTATGTGGTGTAATAGTAAAATCAGTAACTTCTACTTTGATTCCTTTGTTTTCAAACCCTTGCACCGATCTCTTGTGCAAAGCACCCAGCACTACCAGGATGTGGCCTCTCAGTTGCCTTTGTAAGTGAATCATCAGTAAGCCATTCATTATTCCAGCAGATCAGTTTCCCTTGGAAAATGGGATATGTTGCAACACAAGTGAATTTCATGTGTGGAAATCAGTTGCTGCATTCTTTGCTGTGAAATGAGATCCAATGAGTTGTGGTATTCTATGATGATAAGCAAGATATTTCAATAAGTTCATGGATGATAGTGCTGCAAAAAGATATAGCAAATTCATTTACATAATAGGTATGTATTATAGTGAAGATAATTCACCCTCTCAAAGTTATAGATGTTCATTGCCTTCCTCCTGCTGTCAGGAAGTTTATAATCTCTTTGGGAATGTGAATGGCTGATAACTATGTCAGGTGTTAAACACTGGCCACTGAAGTTGTACATTGGAAACTGTGCTGCATGGATACAGTGGAGGTGAAGGCTATGCTGTTGAGTCCTTGTGATGCCTCTATTTCTGGCATGATGCTACCTTGGAACATGGACCTATTGAATAAGCACTGGAGTCTCTGAGGAAGGATGCTGCCTGATATCCATTGTATGAATTATTTTGCCCATTTAAATTAAGAGCCTCCTCAACAGTGGATGTCTTTCACTGAATACTTCACATGGAATACAAACACCTGTATGCTTCGTGCTCATTCTTAGTACATTCCCTTAACTTTTCGCCGGACAACATTTACCAGTCTCCCAATGTGCTTCTTCCAATTTCTGGAAACCAGCCAAACAGTGACTGCTTACAAATCAATCTGTCCCTCAGGTCACTGCATTTCCCATGGAAACTAGATAACCAGGTTTACTACCCTAGGTTTTGCCCACGAGAGAAGATAACCCTTCATCATATTCTTTGAGTGGGGAATCACATTCTTTGAACCACCTTTGAGTGGGTCTATAGTAGAAAAAGCAATAGTAGAAAAGCAATCCATTGGTGGCTGGTGCCAGCATATCATGCGACTTCTTTATAACCAAAACTGAGCTTTTCTTTTTCTTCTTCAGTCAAATGGTCATAGGACACATGTGTGGATTGAGAGAGGTAGAGATAGTGTGTGGTACCTGATCTAAAAATAAAATAAATTTTATGTGACCTTTTAAAATCTCTGTCTCTTTGTTCTGCTCTCTGGAATTATCTACTTCTCTACTCTTGTCATTCATCACATCTTTGGAGTGTTAGGACACTGGGGTAGACAAAGCTTTATCATCTCACATGGTTGCTAGTTTCAGTGTCTGGGAAACCATCAGACACTGAAACCATCAAAGTTCTGCATTCTGTTGACAGGAATCCACAAGGTACAAGTTTGTCCAATTTCTTAAATCTGGACCCTGGCCTTGAGTTTTAATTTATCTGAAAAGTTCTTTCAGTAGAAATAAGTATTACCTTTATTAGTCAAAGGGTTGATAGCCAAATGCATAGATTTGATAGAACTTTACTAGTCACAGTATGTTGGATGGTATTGAGAGAATCCAGCTTCGAGCAGTTCCCCTTTTTTCTTTTAGTTTCCATTTTATCTTAGCAATTTCCTAGTATCTCTGTCATTGCTCAAAATTTGTCTTGGGGAGGAGAATAATATTTTATAATTCATAAGTCACAGGTCTAACTTACTCTGGTCATTTTAAACTGATGACCCGAGCCTCTTCCCTGTATGCTCCCAGAAGGCTGGCCTGGAGGAAAGCTTGGCGTTTCACCCAAGGCTCTTCTGAGGGCTCCAAGGAAGACCTGTATCTATCAAGATTCTTAGAGAAAGACATAGAAATGAGCGCTGGATACTTCAAGCAGAAAATAGAGTTATTACAGGATAGTATGGTGTTTACTGATGTCAGGGAACCAGGCCACACCATTTATAACAATATCCAGCATCATACCAGAGTTCTGTCCATGAGGTCATCTTGTTGCTGGCCCTCCCTCCTTCACTGAACCTTTTGATGTTGAGTGCTGGACACAGATGGGAAACGTGTTGCACATTACCATTTTGATGTGTATTGATATAGAACCTTTTCAAAATATAGTCATACCTTGGAAATATTGTGGGCTTGGTTCCTGATCACAATAAAATTAATAACTCAATAAAGCAATATTGAGTTAATAACTCAATAATCTTTTCCCTGGTGGAGGGTCTTGTCTTCAACTTGTAAAATATGCAACATTTGTACAGCACAAGAAAGTAAGCATAATAAAATGAGGAATGCCTGTAAACATAAACATTTTTGTTTCTGTCCAAATTGGGATATAATTTTTGAGGTAGCAGTATATTTTGAATAATTTCTTCCTATGTTCAGAAACTTTTTTATTATATAATATGATTTATAGTGGTGCATTGTAAATAGATTATCACATAGGTCAACGTTGTATTGCTTGTGCCCTTTCCAAATCTTTATTATCTTACATAATGCTTTAATGAACATTCTTGCTTTTGTATCTTATACCCATTTCAGGTTAATTCTTAAGATAAAATTCATGAAAGTTGAATTGCTGGTGCAAATATGGAGGTTTCAAGTGCACTGATAGATGTTGTCAACTTGCAATTCTGGGAGTTACCTTGAGGAATGGAGGGCAGGCCCAAGGTCATTTTGTGCAAAATTATTTGTCATGGAAAATAGGACAGGATAAAAGATTCTTAATTCTCTCATTCCCAACCTCATTTATATGCCTTATAATTTCAATTCTGATCATCTCCTCTCTTTATAAAGTGGTTCTGAGGATTAAATTAGATAATGCACAAAATTGCTGCTTAAACGTGCCTTGTACAAACTAAAAATAATTTAGAGGTTAGCTATTATTATTACTGACATTATTTTGTTTTTTTGTCACCCTTGTTTTCATTGATAGTCAACTCTCATTGCTACAATGTTATATCTCTGCTGTTTTCCTAGGACTCTTACTATTTACAGTATATGCATAAAACATTTTACCCTTTGAAAGCACTGAGGTACAAATTCAAAATTATATTGTTCAGATAAAAACAGTTGTAATGTAAAAACAATTTTTCTCCACTAGATCTGATATTCCTAAAGTCTCTGTAGAAAGTAAGAAAGTAATTTCTCATAAATTGGCAAATATTATTTTCACTGATAATCTTAGAAATAGTTTGAATGAAAATGTATTTTAAATTCATCTTGACAGAAATAATTTGTTGTAATTACATCACCAACACATATATGTTAAACATATAATATGTATATGTCACCTTGACTTAATAGTGAGTGATCTGAGGAGGAAATTTGTAGGTTTAGCAAATCCCTTCTAGTAACACCCACAGAACTGAAAACATATTCCCCTTCTTGGTGGTCTTCTGCCCATCCAAGGCTCCTGAGTACCATAAAAATATTGGTTCCTCTCCT
Organism: Myotis brandtii; assembly: GCF_000412655.1. NCBI lineage: Eukaryota > Metazoa > Chordata > Mammalia > Chiroptera > Vespertilionidae > Myotis > Myotis brandtii. The sequence goes on from NW_005354385.1 coordinate 214,746, forward strand.
AAACTGCTATAAAATATATCTTGTGAGACCCAAGGGATAGTCTTTCTGAGGTTGAGTATCCATGGAGACTCAATATTCTGTATTTTGAAATGTAGCTAGAAGTGGAAATTGATTTACTTTTCAGGATCTCTTTGTTCATAATTAAGAATATAAAAAATAGTGTTCAGAAAGTGAATAAAATATGATTGAAAATAAAAGCCTTTATATAAAATTTCTATACCAGATGTGTGAATTGGAATAACTTAAGATAGTAGTTAAAATTAAATAGCAATGATGAAACTATTAAATATAAAACTTTGGACACCCATGAGCTAATTTCTAAAAAGAAAAAGGTTATCATATATTGTTAACATGTTCAAACATTTAACAAATATTAATGTGTTTGTTATATATAAGGCATAAGAACTTACACATTATTCAGTGATGACATAATTTCCAGTAATCATTAATAATAGTAATGGTACTAGTAACCTCAGGTAGTTTACTTAGCTTTTTTATCTCCCATATCTTTTGATTTTCCTTAATTTAATTGACTCTTATTTAAATATAATCTATCTTATTCCAGAAATTATTTATGACAACATATTTATCATTTGGGTATTCTCCTATCAGTCTTGTCTTCCATTTTTCTATTAGATGGAACTAATTGCTGTGATTTCTTTCTTTGTTTAAAGCCATCATATAGAGATCACATGCCTTTGTGTGCTCAATTCAATATCAGTATGAATTCACAATCTTTAATAACATTTAGTGTGAATCACAGGAATAGAGACTAGTCAAGATGTTGACACTGGGTTAATTAGAACATTCTGCATGGTAGGGAAACCTAGTTATTTGGGTTCTGCGTTCTGCTTTAGCAGAAAAAACCCATTTTTTTCTTATGGGCCTACCACATCATGTTCTTTAATTGTATTCTGGAAGAAAGGGAAGGCAGTAACAGTTTTGAGCGTCTATCATGTGAATTTGTTGGTCTTTTCTCAGTAATCCTTATTGCGGCCTTCTGTTTTATTACCTTCTCCACTTTAAAGATGAATTTAAAGAGGTATAGCTGGGTTTATCCAAACAACAAATGTGTATCATATGCCTCACTGTGTTTTAGGGATTGGTGTAAAGGGAATATTATGGTGATGGAAGTGATTCCAAAGTTGCTTCATATTACACTATAATGATGCTGAAAATATTTTAGGTACTTCTTTGGTATTTTCTGAAGCTTAGAATTATAATGAAGCAAGTCAGAGTGAATTTGCAATTGAATCATGTACAAACTAAACAGCAGCAACCAAATGCACCACTTTGTCTGCTCCGGCTTGTCATCAACAGTGGCAGTTTTTTGTTTTGTTTTAATACATTCCATCAATTTTCCTACAGAGAGGAAGGGCGAGGGATAGAGAGTCAGAAACATCAATGGGAGTGGAACATAGATCAGCTGCCTCCTGCACACTCTCTACTGGAGATGTGCCCGCAACCAAGGCACATGCCCCTGACCGGACCCAAACCCGGGACCCCTCAGTCCGCAGGCCGGTGCTCCATCCACCGAGCCAACCCAGCCAGGGCAACAGTGGCAGTTCTTGATGTAGTCTGGTCCAGTTTGAGAATCTGTACGGTCTGGAACATGAAGTGTGGACTTAAAGCAGATACTCAGCTGGGATGCTCTAGGATAGCCATAACCAAAGGTGGATTTTCATAAAACTAATAATACTTCAGCTTCCAGGGTCCTGGGAGAGGCGCTAGTAATGATTGTTTTATTTTCCTTTTTCTCTTTTTTATTTGGGAAAGCAAGGCAATTTATACTCACTTTCTTCATTAATATACTCAAAATTATATACATTTTAGCCCCCAAATATCCTTTATCCACCTCCAGTTTTTAAAATCCTTCATCCACCTCTACTTTTTAAAATATTGACCCACTCACATGATTACTCAGTTATGAGCCACAACTCAGGTGTTAGGGGTCATCGCTTCCACTCTAACTATAGTGGCTTCTCCTGGGAAATCACCAGGCTCTCTTTATGACCCAGCAGCTGAAAGGTTATGCCAGTACAGCCAGGAGGCTGTAGCACCCTGCTCCTGAGCCATGGCTAGAACATATTTGAACTGGTTTTTCTTTTGTTATTATTGGTGGTTTAATATTTTAAATAAAATTCCATGTAAACCTGAAGACCCAACTGAATTTCAAAACTCCCGTAGCTACCAAAAGACAATTGCAAAGCAATTCCAACTATTTTGTAGCATCCAATTAGGTTGGGATAGTACATAGGTAGAACTTGAACCCATCTGAATACCCAAGGTTTCCTAAGTTTTCAGGCCAACGTTGGTCAGGTATAGAATCAAATACTCAGCTGATTCATTCTATTTGTCTCAGTGTGATCTTTGACTCTCAAGATCTTGGGGGAGAGGAACAAGTAGAAATAGGTAATGTTTAATATTTTCCCTTTCATCTCCTTTTCTGAATGTGACTATCTTTTAGGAAATGGTTGTCCTCTTACATCCTTCTCAATCATTCCCCTAATTATAAATTTTAAGGCCTGTGCCTCTAAATAATTAACATTTTAAATTTGACAAAGCATTATTTATATTGAAAAAACTCAGGTGATTCGAAAATTGAATCAATCATAAATCCTTGATTAATGACACCTTAAAATCATTGGTCATTAATAGCCCTCTTTAATTTATATTAATTAACTAATTAATTAAAATAGAAGGTATTCCCATGAACTAGCCATTCAACCTAAGAACTGAAGGGTTTTCAATAAGTAGGGTGACCTAATGTTACAGTTTGCCTGAGAAAGTCTCTGTTGACTACTATTATCCAGGTTTAACTATGAATAGTACCTCTTTTCACTGAATTTTTTCCTGATCTTTTTGTTGTTGTTGTTTTCCCATCTTTTTTTTCTATCTCTTTATTGATTAAGGTATTACATATGTGTCCTTATCCTCCCATTGCCCCCCCACCCCCCACTCATGCCCTCATCCCCTGGTGTCTGTGTCCATTGGTTGATCTCTCCCCCTTACCCATAACTCATCCCTGAACTTTCCTGTACCACCCTTCTGCTTCACCTTAGGCAGTGGTTCTCAACCTTGGCATGATGGTACCACCCCATAACAAAGAAACAGAATTTCCAGAGGATGAGGCCCAGAAATCAGGATTTTAAAAAGATTCCCAGGTGATTCTAATGTGCAGCCAAGGTTGAGAACCACTGGAAGACACTATTCTTAATGTTGTGTTTGTTGTTGTTTGGTATTTATTTGCTTGTTTGTTTTTGACACATATGTAAATGGCTAAATATTTTAAAACATTATAGAAAGGATGACATGCAATTCTACTTTTCTGGAATTTGCTTTTTCCCAGTTAACATTATGTTTGTAAAATTTATCTATTCTGTTGTGCTTAGAAGTTCTGTCATTTTAATTTTCTCTGCTGTATTACATTCCATTATATGACTATGATCTGAATATTCTGGTACAATTGTGGAAGCTGTATACAAGAATTTATATTGGTAACATATT
>NW_005354385.1:218362-224376 GCF_000412655.1 Myotis brandtii
TATAGATATAATATACACATAAATACACACACATAAATATATACTGTGTATGTGTATGTCTTTGTGAGTAGAATTGCTTTAGGGTTAATTAATGTTTAACTTTTAAAATATAATATTAATAAATGGGACTACATTAAACTAAAAAGTTTTTGTACAACAAAGGAAACCATCAACAAAATGAAAAGACAATCCACTGAATGGGAGAACATATTTTCCAATGATACATCGGATAAGGGGTTAATATCCAAAATTTATAAAGAACTCATACAACTCAATACAAAAAAAAAATAAGCAATCCAATTAAATAATGGGCCAAAAAGCCCAGCTGGTGTGGCTCAGTTGGTTGGGCATTAGCCCATACACCGCTGGTTCAATTCCCAGTTGGGGTACATGCTAGGGTTGCAGGCTCAATTCCCAGTAGGTGGTGTGCAGGAGACCTGTCAGAATGGCTATCATCAATAAACCAACAAACAAGTGTTGGTGAGAATGTGGAGAAAAGGGAACATTCATGCACTGTTAGTGGAAATGCAGATTATTGCAGCCACTATGGAAAACTGTATGGTGGTTGTTCAAAATTTAAAAATGGAGCTACCTTATGACCCAGTGAATCCACTTCTGGTTATAGATCTGAAAAACCCAAAACAATAGTTCAAAAGAATATATGCACCCCTATGTTCATTGTAGCACTATTTACAATGGCCAAGTTATGGAAGCAACCTAGATGCCCATCAATGGACAAGTAGATAAAAAACACAGTGGAACATATATACAATGGAATATTACTCAGCCATAAAAAGGAATGAAATCTTCCCATTTGGTATAGCATGGATAGACATAGAGGGTATTATGCTAAGTGAAATAAGTCAGTCAGAGAAAGACAAATACCATATGCGTTCACTAATATTTGGAATCTAAGGAACAATATCAGTGAATAAATAAACAGAAACACACACATAGATACAGAGAAGGGACTGATGAAAGGGGGTTTGGAGGACTGGATGAAAAAGGTGAAGGGATTGAGAAGTAGAGATTGGTAGTTACAAAATAGTCATGGGGTTGTACAGTACATCATAGGAAATACTGTCAATAATATTGTAATAACTATGGTGCCATTTGGAACTGGAAATATCAAGGGGGACAGTTTGTAAAATATATAATTATTTAACTACTATGCTTTATACCTGAAATTAATACAAACTAATGTTCAAAACAGTAACATTAAAACACTTTCTGGGGTACTGGTATTGTTTCTTGAACTAATTATACAGATGTGTTAAATTTGTGAAAATTCAGAGAGCTTTATACATAAGTGCTATTTTGGCATTATAATGTTATCTTTTTAAAAGTTTAAAAATATTTTAAACATTTTTCCAGAGTGATTATACCAATTTACATTCCCACAAGCAATATATTTAACATAGGCCTTAATTTAAAAAATAATATAAATCTCTCACTAATTTTACCAATAAAATAAAATGATTATTAAATTTTTGTATTACACATGTTGGCAATATTTTAAATATTATTTGCTGAGATAAGACGGTGCTATGAGGCCTCTATATAAATTATAGGTCACTGAACATCTGTCTGCAAAGAATATTTGTTAATGAAATATTAAATTAAATTTTGCATATTTATTAACCACATCATGTGAAAATTGCTGGATACATTTTCGCCAAATTGGGAGTCATTGTTTAAGATGGCCAGATCTGAAAATATAGTTTACCAGCATATAAGAATTTCTTTTTTAAGTAATGCCGTTTTGCAAAGTAATATGTAAGTATTTTCCACAGCAGCTCATGTGATGCCAATCTGTAGGAAAATGGCATAGCAAATGCAGACAGTAGTGACAGAGAAACCAAACTCTCTTAAGCACAAACTAAACTGGAATGACCCAAGGCAAACACTTTGAGTGTTGATTGAGCAGGTTCTCACCAGGAGCAGTCAACAGGCAAGGCCTCCTTTGGACTCTCTTCTCCTGGGTTTCTTCACATTCAACTCACTGCTTTCCCTTTATCTCTTCTTTCTCAGTCTCTTTTTCTTTCTTCTTCTAGGTTCCCTCCTGGGCCCTCTTCTACCTATTTTCTCCCTAGGTGAGATCTTTACGTCACGTTCTCCAACTGTTCTTTGTAGGTTGATGACTCCCAAACTGTCTTCTCCAAAAAAATCTCTCTCCTGAGTTCCAGATGTTCTATCCAGCTGCTTATTCAACATCTCCATTTTGATACATCAGGGGCAGTTGAAACAATATCAGAAGCTAATTATTGATTCCCATTCCTCCTCCATGTAGCCTCATTCTCTGACTCTTATTTTCCCATCTCGGTAAATGATACCATTGTCTACATAGCTGTTTAAGCTAGAAGCCTGGATGCTATTTTTTATTCCTTTCTCTCTCAACTCTATATTTAAAAAAATCATCAAGTTTTAAAGATTTGACTTTCCAAATATACCTCGTCTGTCCATCTCTTTCCATGGCCTCTGCAGTCATTTGCCCTAATTCACATCTATGTCATTGCTCACTAGGATTAATGAAATATTTTTCTCTCTGATCTCTTCATCTTTACATTTGTTCTTTCTAATCCATTATTAACTCTGCAGTAAGAATCATTTTCTTAGCAGATAAATCTTAACCAGATTACTCTGACAATTATGAATGGCCTCACAGTTTAAGCAGCAAAAATGTTCAAAATTCTCACCATAGACCACGAGGATCTACATGACAAGGCCCTTACTAACTTTTCTAGAATCTTCTCTCATCCTCCCTGAATTTATTACTCTCACACTGGTCTTATTTCAGTTCATAAAACTAACCTGCATTTTTCTCTTCCGAAGATGTTTTTATTCCCTTTTTCTATGATAATTCCTAGTTACCCCTTGGGCTTAAAATAAAGTGTTAGTTCCTTAGAAAAGTTTGCCTCACTCCACTGCACAATTAACATTGGATCCCTTGAAAGCATTTGGTGCTATACCTTTACGACATTCATCACTGGCTGTAGTGTTACATTTCTGTGATTGGCTTTATTCTCTTACTCTACTGGAAATATGTGCACTACCTGAGGGCAAGGGACCATGACATCTTTTTAACCTAACCAATAGTAGGTGCATAGTAAAATTTTCTGAATGGATGAATGAGTCAATCAAATATTTATTGTTTAATAAATTTATTATTTATATCAACTCTTTATATTTATGTCAATTAATATTTATTACCATTCAGTGCAACAATTATCTTAAAAAAGGAAGAATATGAAGTAATTAATAATAAGTATAAACTCCTAAACAAATAAACTTCTTAAGGACACAGGAAGACACTTTAAAACTAAGTGTAAAATATTCTCTACAGTGTGATCCCTGCTAGAGGAATGCAGGGAAGGAAGAGGTAACCTGGGACTCCAAGAACAGGGTGAATCTTTTTTGGAGTGGGTGGACTTTCATGAATATAAGGTTTGATCATTTCAAACAACAGATATAATTTTTTACTCTCCATAGCCAAGTCTTAATTATAATAATTATTGATTTTTTTTTACAACAGTTCTTTCACTATTGTAAAGGGCCTCACCAATATGTTATTAGTTAAAATTCCTGTTTTCATCTTGGCATAGTCATATGTTTCTTCACTTTTCATACCACCCATTTGAGTGACATCAAGCAATGCTACGTTTGCTCTAAAGGGGCTGTCCCAAATCAGAGCTTTTAGGAGAAATGGTGTTCATGGCACCAAACTGACAATCTCCCACCCCCAGCAACAGATGAAATATTTCAAAGGGGACATCTGCCACCACTACTGAGATTTTATGGAGTACCCACACATGTAGACTCACTAAAGTGGGCATGACAGCTGAAAATTATTAAAAGTGTGTGTGTTTTTAAAAACAACTTATGGTTAGGAATTAAGAAATGACTTTTAAATAAGAACAGGATTTTTTTTTTGCAAGTCTGTACTTTTTTTTTTTTTCGAAGACCCCACACTTGCAAAATCTTTTAGGTCATGTGTTTGCTTTACGAAACATTTGGCAAGTAATGGGTGCCATGGGAATATATCCACTCCATCTGGAATCAGCAGATCCTCCTGGTTTCACTGTACCTGTATTACCACAAGTCCCCATGGCTCACAAATGTTTTTGTTTTCTTTTTTAAATAAATTTTGGATGCAATAATTAAATGGAGGAACCTTATTGAAATGAGTTCTTCCTTAAATTTTATAAAGTGAATCCTGGGGAAGAAAGTAAATGTACATTTGCCAAGTTGATGTTTACAAAAATGAAACTTGCATAGAATGTAATTACTTCTTTTCTTGGTAGAGAATTTCCTTTCGCAAAACAAGGCCCAATGAACACACATTATTTTTGACCTAGATTTTCTTTCTTTTGTTTTCTTTTTCTTTTCTTTTTTTTTGGTTGTCTTGAGGAAAACTTTTTAGACATTTAATTTTATTTTGATATTAGCAATTTATGGGTCATGTTGTCCTAACTTTCGTGTTCCTTTTAAAAATTGAAAAATATTGGAACTGGAAAAAATGATTGTGTTATCTGATCCATTCAGTGTTAGAGAAAGATTGTTTCTTGCTATATCCTTTTTTATTTTCAATTTTTGTCATCAATTGAAAGTGGTTATATCATTTCACAAAAAGCTTTTGGATTTACACCCCTCCAATAATTTTATTTACTCTGTTTTATTTTACTTTATTTTAAAAGAGAGATCATGTAAAAAAATCAAGCTTAAAATCTCGCAAATACTGCGTGCCTTGCTTGATATTTGGAACTTTCTTCTTTCATTTTGGCAAGAAATACTGTGGGAATAAGTGTTTCTGCCAAGTAGCAGTTATTTAAATATTTCATTACCTCAGGAAAAAAAAGAGAAAAAATAGCTCCTCTCAGACAATTGGACAAAGACAAATTCTTGATATACCCAAAGATTGGGTTTCTGCCCTTTCTTTAAAGTAACACTAGTATTTTTGAAATCCCTCTTTAAAATTTCTGAAGGTATTGATACTACTAAATTCATTCAAATGTTGACAATTAAAGACATAGTTTCCTAAGTAGGAAACATTTTAGTATTTAAAAAACAACAACAACTTTTCCCTACAAGAGCAAAACCAACCAAAACAGAACAACAACCAAAAAACGTAATAAGGTAAGAATCTAATACACTATTTTTAATTTATTTACTCTACCCCCAAACCATGACCAGAGATTGATGAAAATCTGGGTAATAGGTGGCACTATTAGGAAGAAGAAAACACACACACACACAACACATGCACATACAAACACTTTCTATTTATCTTAATGCCTCTGCCATTTTCTTCTTACACATATATTTCTATTGAAAAAGATTTGAGGAGACAGTAGTCACAAGAAGAGCTTGGTGTGTGTGTGTGTGTGTGTGTGTGTAAGCAAAACCAGAGATCTTATATAGAAATTATTTTGTATGTGCTTTTTTGTTTGTTTAATTGCTACAAATACAATTTTGTTTTTGGTGAGAGCCATAAATTTAAATTTTTTGACTTAGGAAATTTTTTAAACTTAGGAAAAATTTAAATACATAGAAATAGGTCTGATTTTATTATTGAAAATATACTATGCGGTTTATCTGGCAAGAAATAGTCAATTGCCCTAACTGGTTTGGCTCAGTGGATAAAGCATCAGCCTGTGGACTGAAAGGCCCCAGGTTCGATTCTGGCCAAGGGCATGTACCTTGGTTGTGGGCACATCCCCAGTAGGAGGTGTGCAAGAGGCAGCTGATCGATGTTTCTCTCTCATCAATGTTTCTAACTCTCTATCCCTCTCTCTTCCTCTCTGTAAAAAATTCAATAAAATATATTTTTTTAAAAAAAGAAAAAAGAAATAGTCAAGTCACTTATAGTAGAACACATTTCTCATTTCATATTTATTTCACCTACCACTTTATAAATATGGCCCTGGTATCTTTATTGACAGATTTTCCAAATCATGACTTAAAACAAATCTAAAAAGAAAAGAAAAATAAAATAAAATAAAATAAAGAACAAATTA
>NW_005354385.1:224396-242336 GCF_000412655.1 Myotis brandtii
ATAACAAAAGGAATCTTATTAGGATGTTGTATATAATGTTTGGGCATTTGATATGATTGCTTCTTTTGGACCCAGTTCAAAGGTATTCATTGATAGTTTCAGAATGACCTTGCTTTAAATCAATATCAGCCACCTGAAAAATCTGTAGTATGGGGTGTAAGGGAAGTGTATTATCAAATTCCAGTATATTATTATTGAATTATATCTTAATTTCCTAATGACAGATGGAATTCCCTTATGTCAGCCTGTTGCTCCATGACTGATTTTAAATTTGCTCGTTGAAATAAAGTAAATTTCTCTATTTCAATCCAGAATACTTGACTTCGGAATGAAAAGCACTGAGCCGAGGAGAAGCTGGAGATACTTAAAACTCCCAGATACAAGTTTCCCTGTGCAATTTGATATAATTTAGACACAATAGCTCACACAATGATTCTATGTCAAATGTATGTCTCTGATTTTAAAGGATGAAACGTATTTTTATTTTTTATTTAGTTTTTATTGTTAAAAGTATTACAGATGTCCCCATTTTCCTTTCCTTAGTCCCCCACCACCCAGTCCCTGTCCCACCCCAGGGCTTCACCCCACTATTGACTGTGCCCATGGGTTATGCATATATATATGCATATAAGTTCTTTGGTTGATCTCTTCCCACCCATCCACCCACCCTCGCCTGCCTTCCCTCTAAGATTCTGCAGTTTGTTCTATGCTTCTGAGTTCTCTGGTTAATCTCTTCCTGTTATCCCCCCATCCTCCTCTCCTCTAAGACTATTCCATGCATTCATGCCTCTGGACCTATTTTGCTCACCGTATTTTTAGATGTCATTACAGAGTAAACCCTGTCAATACCTTATTATCTACATTTTTTGTATAAGATGATACTATAATGATGAAAAGAATAAGTGATTATATTAGACACTAGAGGTCCGGTGCACAAAATTCGTTCATGAGTATGGTCCCTAGGCATGGCTAGCGATCAAAGCGCAAGCGTCTCGCGTGGAAAGGCAGGTCCCAGCTGACTTCTGGGCCCTGGGCAGCACCTGGGCCCTCCGGGTCCCCCCCGCCCCGCGCACTCCCCTCCACCTGAGTCACGGTGCCTGAGTCCACACACGGAGATGCGGGGTGGGATGCTGCGGGCCAGGGTGCAGCGTGGGCCTCTGGGCTGCCCAGCCACGCTGCACGGAAGCCAGGTGGGCAGCTGTTCTCTCCCAGCCGGCCTCACAGACCTGCTCCTGCGCAAACCCATGGGAAGCCCGACCAGCCCCTGCGGTTCCAGCAGCTGTGGGCCAGCTCACCAGGAAGAGGCTTTGTGGGTGCAGGTGGGCTCCTTGCAGGCGCCCACTACCTGAGCATGGGGGCTTTCCCGGCGCGCGAGCACTGGCCTCCCGGGGGAAAGGTAGTAGAGGGAGTGAGAGTGAACTTGGCGAACACCCCGCATTCTCACCGCACCTGCGGCCCCATCACCCCTATCCACAGGTAGCCAGTGAGAGGTCACAGCTCCCTGCCCAGGTGCTGCAGGAGGTTGGTCGCCACCACCCACCCCTAGCTCCCGGTCCCAGCCCAGCGCCCAGCCCCGATCCGGCGATCAGGGACTGCTAGCCTCTGGTCACTGTCTGTGGGGTGACCGGCTGGGCGATTAGGTCCCCGCTGGCCCCCGCCTTGACCTGGCCACCACCCACTCACCTGCTTTACCATCCCCCTGTGGTCCCGCTCTCTTCAGGGCCCATTGGGGCTGGCAGCGCCTCCACTGCCACCTGCTGCCAGCGCCACATCACAAAATAAGCAATTTCTGAGACATTCCCCTTCTATAAAATATGGGTTTGTGACTATTGGATTTTCTCCTTTTCTTAAATGGCTTGGCTTAGTCACAGACACACACATATACATGGCATTTTGTCAAATACCTATGGGTGTTTTTCATTTTATTCCCTGGACTGATAAGTTTGGTCAAGGCATTCAAAAAGCAAGATAAGGGCAGAGGTGGATGTAAGTTTCTGAGGCATGAAATGTATGCAATTTGGGGGATCCTCCTTGAGAAAAAAAAAGAATACAAAATTACAAATACAGAAATAGGTACAGGATCTTGAAAAGAAGCCTTGCTGGTAAGGTGCTGGAGTCTTATGCTTCGTACACATATACGCTTCATTAGCTTCTCAAATATATTCCAGTGAATATCCATATATAAGCTGAGTCCTCTGCCTGAAGCTCCAGATCCTCCTCTCATCTTCTATGCTTTTCTTCTCTTAATTCCCAAGGGAAAGTGTTTTTTTTTAATTTTAATTTATAAGTGTCAATGTTGACCGTCAAAGACATTTATGATACTAACATAGTAATGGACCTCTCTTTCTTACTCTCCCCCTTTCTCTCTCCCCCCTCCCTTCCTCTCTTTCTGATATTTTTGGAGCTCTTGTCATTCCTCTTCCCAGTTTAGACTGGAACATTCTTTGAGGAGATTTAAGGGGACTTGGGTGGATCAATCATATTGTTCTTATTGAGTAAGAAACTCTTACTTTCCCTTCTTTCTGAATTCATTATTTCTTGCCATTGATGCTTTCAGATATAGAAGGTCAGAGACATGGAAGCATGCAACAGACTAAAGAATTTTAGAGAGAAGCACCCCCCCCCAAGAGATTAACCAAAGAATGTATATGCAAATATGCATAACTCACGGACACAGACAATAGTGTGGTGAAGCTTGGGGAGAGGGTGGGAATGGGTTGGAGGGGGTCAATGGTCAATGGGGGAAAAGGGGACATCTGTAATACTTTCAACAATAAATTTAAATTAAAAATCTTATATAATAAAAGTCTAATATGCAAATTGTCCCCTCGACCAGGAGTTCAACCAGAGGGTGGGGTCAGCCGGCCAACCCCCCGTGTCCCCTCCCCCCAGCTGGCCCTGCCCTGGCCAGTAGCATTGGCAGGTGGCTGGGGGAGGGCAGGTCCAGGCCGGCAGCCAGCAGACACTAGGGATCCTACTTGTGCACGAATTTCATGCACTGGGCCTCTAGTAATTAAATAAAGAAGGTCAAGACTCAGATGGAGAATTTAGACAAAGTGTCTCAAATCTAATGCCAGGCAGGTGATAAAAATGGCAAAGCAAATCTGGCATAAGAGACACAGCAATGAGTGGCAGAGACTGGAAGTTTTGCCTCATGAACAGAGCAACTAAGCTTTAGCTCTGGGTAAATGGTCCCATATATAATATGTACATATTTCCAGTGGTCTGGATCTTTTTGGTTTTCCCAGAAAAACAGCAATCTGGCTCTTAAAATTCAAAATCTGATTTTTAAATGTTTGCAAATAATTTCATATTTTCAATTATACACTGATGGCCAGAACACATATGAGCCTGTTACAGACAAGAGTCACCAATTTCAGGTCTGTAGTGAGCTGGAAAAATGGGTCTATTAGGCCATTAGACTGTACTCGACTTAAGCCCGTCTATCGCTTAGGTGAGAGGTATCATCTTCTGGTCTACCTAGGTTTTTGGGAATTTTTCCACTGTATCACATAAATGAAGAACACTTACTTGCTTAGCCATATCCACTGCACATATATCTGTCCTCCAACGACCTCATGTGGAGTGAAAATGGAGAGAGAAGTAAGAGGTAGTGGCTGGTGGCAAGACAATAATCAGGTGCTCATGATCCTGGCTTTCTAATAAAATACATTTCAATTCTACCTTAAATGTTAATTAACACTCCATGCACTTTAAGGGAGTTCCTGTAAATTTTTCTTGGGTTTTAGTCTATGTAATTTGTTCCTTCGCTCTTTTGTGGCATTTTGTATTTCAAATCCATTCAGGAGTGGCATGCTACTGAGGACTGTCCTATTTCCACATGAAACATGAGAGTAGAATGATTATATGGAATGCGCTTCCTGTTGCTTGGCCTCTTGACATTTCCAGTATGCTCTATAGCTGAGCTGGGAAGTGGTTTTGTATGTAGTTGAAATTACTTGCAAAAAAAAAAAAAGGTAGGTCTGGAATCTCATTTCATTTTTCTCTAGGGAATATCCATGTGCTCAATTGACATCAACACATGATAGAAATTGGTCACTCCCTGATAAAGTCATTTAGGAATTATTGCTATTTTAAGGCCTATCATTATTCCCAGCAGTTTCTCCTACATTATTCTTCAAAATATAGTCATCCAGAACTTCCTGACATATTAGTAGTCCTATTCCTGTTCTTAGTTCTTAACTCCCCAGGAGCCAGTCTTGCCACATAACAAGGGCATGATAGGGCAAAAATGCATGGGTGTTGTTCTAAGAAGACATAACAGTGCACTGTGCGTCCATCCCTAGATTTTTATGTTTCCTAAGAGTCTGGGTTTATTTGGGAACGTACCTGAATGAAACCAAGCCGATTTGGATTCTGCCTCCTGCCTCTGCTAGTCCAACTGTATCTTCAACTTCTTTTTTGTGCAAGATGAGGGACAGGAACAATGGAAGTAAAGAAGAGAGCAGAAAAGTAAAACACAGAGTTTGTTGTGAAATACACAGATGCAAAGAACAAAAAATATGAGGAAGAGAAAAATATGAGGCCACAGGAATGAATAAATAAGAGGGAATTAGGAAAAAAATATGCTCAATGACAAGCTGCTCTTTCTTTTTTGACTTCTAAAGAGTATTTGAGTGTTTTACAGAATTCCTTCAGTTTTCTATTAGGGAACTCAATAAGATGAGGTGGGGTTTTTTTTAAATTTACTCCCTTTTCCTGCTGCCCATTATGCTGTTTACTATAGATTTTATATTCTTCTAGTTGCTAAATTAATGTCTCATAGGACAGAGTGCTCACTGATAGCTTTATCTTACATTCCTCCTACAAATGCCTTTGTTTTATTTTTTGAGGTTTGGACTCTCCAGGGTTTCAAAGCATGGATAACTGGAGATTCATTAACTTAAGCACTAACGAGTTTCTAAATAAAGGTTTGTATGGATGTAGCCTTACATACGTAAAAAGTTGACCAACTTCAGAGAATAAATCAACCCAGCATGGTAGGAAAGAGCATGTGAGGTTTCTGCAGCTGGGAGGACTTTTTAAAAAATGTAATTGAAAAGCTATCATTTTAGACCAGAGTTTAGTGCATTATCAGTTATAGTAAGTAGTATAGACTGATTCCGGTCTGTTGTTTGCCTAGATGACTAAGTTTTCATTTTTAATTAGCTTTTGTATTTCTTAAAGGCTAATTGCTTTTTTAAAAAAAAGTCAAGATTACTTGATTGCTAATGACAAGAATATTGTAACATATTTTTAAAGAAAATTTCCAAATCCACCTAATTGGACAGAACTATAGTATCTTTGAACTTTTGGTTTACAATAAAGTACATATTTTTAAAACCAGAAATAATATTAGTAAAATAATTTTTGTTTGTTTTTGGCAAGATGATTGCTACTAATACAGTTAAAACATAAACATTCATGGTTCTGTTTGGCTTTAACATATACTTCATGTCTCCATTTACTTAAAACTGTCACAACTTTCTGAATTAATGCATTATAGCAACCAAGTAAATACGCTATATATAAAAGTGTTTTATGGATACCCTTTTGGTGAGTACATGCCATAAGGATTTTCCCTCTCTGGATCATCCTGAATTTCACTGTGTCTTCCATATTTTCTTATTGTTGTGACTTACAGTATACAATGTTTAGGTGGAAGGTTAACTTTAGGGTGTGGTCTTTGGCTGTAGGATGCAGAATTTTTTTTCTGAAGCACTTATTGGTTCACAGATTAAACAGGTGATTAGGTGTGTTCCCACTCTAATAAGCAGGCAGTTAAATTAGACACCTCGGGTCCTTAATAAAATTCTTATGGACTGCTTGAAGGGTGCAATGTTCTGAGCACATACTACATGCCAGGCACTGTCCTCAACAATGAATAAAACAGACAGAAAGCTTTATCCACGGGCGGCTTATAGGGTTATATTCTAGGGGGAGAAGATAGATTATGAATAAGATGAATAAGTAAATTAAGTGGAATATTACAAGGCAGTACGTACAATGGGGGGTGAAACAGGAAGGGGTGCAGGTAATTGTATGAGAACTGCAATTTTAAAAAGGGAGGCTACTGGTGGCCTTGCTAAGAAGATGATATTTGAACAAAGATTTGAGAAAACTGAGGAAATGAGTCATAGGGATAAGTGGGGATGTGTGAACATAAAGACAACTCCAAGTTCAGAATCCCAGGGGTAGGAGTGTGGCTGGTGTCTTCATGAAAAATCAAGGCCGATGTAGCATGAGAGGAGTGAGCCAAAAAAAAAATAAAAAAAGAAAAGCCACAAGGCAGTTGAGTGATTAGGTTGGTTAGAGTGATAAGATGGGGTGATATTAGAGGGCTTCTGGACCCTCAGAAAATTTTTGAATTTTAGTCTTCAGGAGATGGGAAGGAGGATGCTAAACAGGGGAATGTTGGCATCTCACTTAGGATCTACCAAGATCTACTGAATAGAGAATAGACAGAGGAGGGCAAAACAGAGGCTAGTGCAATGGTCCAGGCACAAAGAGAAATTTATATCAATTGTCTTTGATGTTTCTGTGGTTACCACCCTTGAAAACTTTAGTTCACTACCCTAATGGAGAAAACTATGGTCAAGCATGGAGGAGTCACTGCCATTCTCTACATAACTCCTTTCTTCACATTTTCCCCATAAAACTCTGTGACATCTTGGTAAATATGTAATTATACATGCAGCATCTTCATATGTTCGGTTCAGCAACCAATTAATAGAAGCCAGATGTGCGGTGAGCCAGAATATGCTCTGGAGGTTGTCCTGAGAAAGTAAAGACATATTGATTTAGAGTGCACACCTGCAGTTCTTGCTGCTGTATGCTGCTTCTGCTGCAGCTTTGACATCAGGTGCTTAAGGAAAACCTCAGAAACCAAAATCTGCTCTTGATGAAGCAGTGGAATGTTGGGTCAACAAGATCAGCTAATCACCTCATTGCAAAGCACAGAGCATTGGGAACGGTATCTTCCTATAAGAGGTCACTAAACCCCAACCGGTGTTTAACATGACCTGCTTGCTTTATAGTGAGTATGAAGCAATCACTTCAAGTTATTTGTGAAAATAAAGATTTAGAAAATGTAAGAAAAGATAGGCGTATTTGAAAGGTTGCAAGTAAAATCATCACCTTGTTCTGTTTTTCCAATAAGCCAAGAATATGAATTTTCGCTTAAAATGTGGTCATAAGACATTTAAAAGAGAGATAAAGAAAAATGACTTTATTAAATTAACAAATAGTCAAAGAAAACGATGGAAATCTTGAAATTTATATTACTTCTAAGAATAATCCAAAACCATAGTCAAACAAAGCACTGACCACAGGTTAGATCAAGTGTTCTTGTTTATTTAAAACTTTTCTGCTTTGCTGCTTAAGTGTTGAGTGAAATATGCACACTTAGATTTTTAAAAATATTAAAAAGTCCAGTTATTATTGAGGATATTGGCAATAATTCCACCCTACCTGCAGTCTGAATTTTTTTTTTTAGATTTTAGTTATATCCACCCAAATCATTACTTATAGATTATAAATGGAATCCTTACTTCTAATAATACTTTATTAATAAAGATTTTGTTAACATATCACACATAGTTTATTAACATTGGTTCTTCTCTTGTATAAATATATCCCAATTTCATATAAACCATGCAATCCCCAAGATAGAATAATTTATGCACTTAGTACAACAGGCAATTTGTGTTGTTTTTCTCTTGGTCAGGATGAACTTGGACTTTCTCCTTTTCATCAACAGACCAAGCATATTTTTGCAATGAAAGTGTTAGGACTAATAAATAGGCTACAGGAGCAAACACATCAATAGAGAGGAGAGTTGTAAGTGGCTATGACAGGATGCACATCCTCTTAGGACTGGATAGAGTTGTCTCCAGTGCTGCCCACTCCTCCTCTTGATGTAGCAATGGATCCTGAAAAGAATATAGCTCTGCTGAATTTCTCTTCTTTCCTTAACAGCAATCACTTGGAGTCTGTGTTCTTCCATTTCCTCTCCTAATAAAGCAAACTAATAGCATTTCTTCTACAGATATTAGGGTTATATAAATAGTAATATTTGATTTTTTAAAATCTCTAGATAAGATAAATGACTGGAGAGCAAGGAAACGCCTATGATCTCTCTTTTTTCTTGTTTTAAGGGGAAAAAAAGAATGAATTGATTTCACTTGAAGAAACCCAGATGTCCTCAAGATAGGTCCTGTCTGCCAAAAGAGTTCTTTAGAAATTCTCTGATGAGTCAAAGTTCCAAGGTTCTTTCCCATGTTGGCTTGTGTGGTTCCCTAATATTGCTTTGAGTTAGGTCAGAGTGATAAGGCTTCTCTTATTAAAATGTTCCTATAATCCTCTCAGTTGTCAGATAATTCTAAATCCAGAATTTTTCCAAAATCTTATCCCAATAAATCATTTTTCATTTCCCACTAATGCCTCAGCAGAGCTATAAACTAGACAGTGAAGGGAATAATATTTGTATGAATGTTTCAAATACTAATTGATTAATGATTGATTCAAATACTAATTTGAAATATCTGTGTACAATTTTCTTCAATATATGTTATATTATGTTTAACTAGCCTTCTGTTTATGATATCAGACATTATGCATTTGGACAATTTTTGTTAAACTTTTTAAAATTATCTTTTATAGATTATCAATGAAGCATTTAAAAATGAATGAGAAGTATGTACAGAGTAAAAAATATCTGCTTCAGAACTGAATGGATATATATAATTTTTCTCCTTGGTAAAAGTTCCCAGGGACCCTCCTCTGAAGTAGTCATTTAAATGATAGTGATCTTTGGATGATGCTTTAGGATTAGATAATAAGGGTATGACTCATAAACATGTCATTTAAACATGGGAACAAGTAACTAGAACCCACTCTCTAGCCAAAACCTCTCATTTTTATGGGTTTTTCCACCCCCACATGAATAGCATACACCTCCAGTCTTTAAACTGGCAGGTTTTCTTAGAAAAATGACCAATTCTGTGATGAGGAATACCTAAATCCCACAAGTAAAAGAAGCAACCTGTTATTACTCTTCCTGTTCAGCATCTGAAAAGCAAAAGTATGTGAGAACCAGACCCAACCTGTAATTTGGTAGCCAAACAACAGATCTGTGCTGTAACAGGAAAAATAAAAATATAGCTCTCCTTTGGTATTCTTGGCCCGTCTGCCCTGGAGGAGTGAAACTTTGCTTGATTTTCTTGCTTCCAGAACAATGTTCTCGTCTGCCACTAGACTCCAACTAAAGAAGCTTATGCACATGGGAAGTTCAATGCTTGTATCCAGTCCAAGGCCTATGATTGAGAAGGATATGGTGTGTGTTTGCTCTGTCACATATAACAGCTTCCTCTACTGATCACACACTTTCTCCTAAGTGCATTTTAGGGTTGAACTATTTAGGCTGTATTTTTTTTCTCTCTTTAAGTATGTGATAAAAGATAAACTGAGGCACATTAACATTTTCAAGGTTTATTTGAGCACTTATCAGTTTGAATTGGGCAGCACCAAACCAAAGGTGGTTAGGAGCACTGCACCAGCAGGAGCTAGACGTGAGGTTTTTTGAACAGAAGGTGGGAAGCAAAGTAAGGAGATTACCTAATTGGTTATAGCTTGAGCAGATGTTTTGTTTGGAAAAGCCAGTATGGCTGTTTGGGATTGGTTGTTCTTAAAGTATCATTTTTTGCTGATTCGAGTACAATGGCTCTGGTTTAGAGTTTGGATTGCTTATATAGGCTGCCAAAGCCTTAAGCCACCTCAGTCTAGTGGTCTCCTTGTTTAATTACTTTAACAATAAGAACACATTTAACCTCACTATTGGAATAATCAGCATTCTTCACATTCATGATTAACTGCAACTTGATTAGTGATAGAAAAGACAGATCTTCCCATTTTAGTCTTTAATGCAATAAAGAGGCGATTGATGATAGCCTTTTTTTTAAAAAAAAAAATCAATACCACAGATACATGTTGAGCCTTTTGAGTAAGGTAATATCATATTTAAATTTATCATTTTTCACTATGAAAAAAATACATATGTGTATGTACACATTTACACACACACACACACACACTGGAGGCCCAGTGCATGAAATTCGTGCATGGGTAGGATCCCTAGGCCTGGCTGGTGATCAGGGCTGATCTGTGGGGCAGCTGGCAAGGTGATTGGGGGCCCCTGCTGGCACCGGCCTCGGCTGGCCTGGCATCGCTCACTTGCCAGCCCCAACCCCCCACAGTCGCAGGTTGCCTCCCTCTTCGAGGCTACTGGTGGGGTGATCGGGGAGGCCCCTGCTGGCACCCGTCTTGACTGGCTTGGGGTGTTGAGCTGGGGGCAGCTCCTGCATTGAGCATCTACCCCCTGGTGGTCAGTGCACATCATATCGACTGGTCTTTCCGCTTTAGGTTGATTTGCATATTAGGCTTTTATTATTTAGGTTACCTACATATCTATACACATATATACACATACATAAAACACACACATCACCCTAACCGGTTTGGCTCAGTGAATAGAGCATTGGCCTGCGGACTGAAGGGTTCTGGGTTCGATTCTGGCCAAGGGCATGTATCTCGGTTGCAGGTGCATCCCCAGTGGGGGGTTTGTGGGAGGCAGCTGATCGATGTTTCTCTCCCATCGATGTTTCTAACTTTCTATCCCTCTCCCTTCCTCGCTGTTAAAAAATCAATAAAATATATTTTAAAAAACACACACACACATCATCTATATAAATATATATGTGTAGGTAATTTAACTGAGGATATTCATATTTGCCTTGGTCTCTATACTAATAGTAAAAAAATGAAGACTATGATTATTCTATAACTGTTATTAAAGACAAGATTTTTGTCATAGACAAGTGAAAGGAGAAGAATTACACACATTTGTAAGAGAAATATGTTTTAATCTATGCAGAGTCCCCAAAGCACAAATCATTCCATCAGAATGTTGGGAATCTGAAGCTCAAAAGAGAGGCTTGTTGCCTTGCTGATAGCTCTTTATCTAGTAAGGGATCTAACTCAAACCAGGGATTTGACTCAAGCCAGTAATTTTCCCTTACTCCAGCTTGCCTGTAAGCTAAGATATTTAGACCTTAAATCTTACTTATTTCTTAGTTCCTTAGCACTCAATTCTACTGCCCTTTTTATTGAGTAGTGTGTATGTATGAATCAAACCTTGACACTCTAAAGAAAATGTGCAAAAATTACTTTCATTATTAAATAGAATTATATCAAAATGATGATAAAATTTTGTGTGCAGTATGCCTTCATAAGACAGTTTTGTAAGATGGATATTAAAGTATTTTTCTAATAGATGGGAAATCAAAAGAATGTTTTGATGGGTTCATTTATTATGAGAAGAAATAAAATGTTACTAATTCTGGCCCTGGCCAGGTGGCTTCAGGTGGCTCAGTTGGTTGGAGCATCCTCCCATACACCAAAGGGTTGCTGGTTCAATTCCTGGTCAGGGCACATTGCTGGTTTGATCCCCAATTGGGGTGTGTACAAGAGGCAATTGATGGTTGTTTCTCCCTCATGCATCAATGTTTCTCTCTCTCTCTCTCTCTCTCTCTCTCTATCTCTCTCTCAAATCAATAAACATATCCTGGGTCGAGGATAAAAAAAATGTCACTAATTCTAGCAAACCTCTGTATTTAGGGTTGAGGATAAAAAAATGTCACTAATTCTAGCAAACCTCTGTATTTAAAATATGTGTAGTAAGATGAGACAAACACTAGCTTTATCCATCTTCTCTAGCTTGGTCCTAAATTGGTGAAGTTGACCTCTGTGTTTCTAAAGGGCTAAGTTGGCATTACTTCCCCATTCACTTCTAGGACTAAGAAAGGGGATGCGAGGTGAAGTAAAAGACTTTTATGCTTCAGGACCTTTGATGAGGATTGATGAGAGTGTGAGAACTGAGCTAATGCTTTGAGTTGATGAGGTTGTATTACAAAGGGGTTTGGAGAAGAGAGGTGTTTTTAGGATGTTGACAGTTTTCCTGAGGCTAAGAAATTGACTTGATATCTCCTCAACCTCTCCAGGGGTAGTTTTGCTTAACCCTGAGAGATGCCAATATCACTTATGAGGCGGTTCACAGCTTCTGAAGGTGAGGACTAACCATTAATAACGATGGCCTTGAGGGTCCCAGTGAAAAATACCTGTGTATTGTAGAGGAGGCTCCTCATGGTCTCATCTAATGAACGTAACAGCAATGTCCAGTGTGCACTGATGACTAGCGTGCCCTGCATCAAGTGTTCTGGAATGACCCAAGGGGAAATTATAACTAAATTACAACTTCATTCCAGAAAGACAGGAGGGAATTCTGAGCAGATTATTTGGCGAGTAAGAGAAACTAAAAAAAAAAAAAGAAAAAAAAGAAAAATGTTGAGAACTAGATTTAATTTAAATAACAGACAACCTAGCCCACTCAGATGGGTTCTCTTCCCGTCCCCCCACCCCCATGTGCATGTCCTTCATCCAAACTTTGAAGTGAGAAAGATGAGTTGAAGGAAAAAGAAAAAACACTAGGAAAATTATTTCCTGGCATCTCACCCAGGAATGAGTGATGAATAGAGCCTGGAAACAACTTTAAAAGCCATTTTCTTTGCTCATGTGAGGTCGTGAGGTTGCTCTGTGAAACTCTCTGGGCACTAGAATGAATGAAAATGGCACAAAACACACCCAAGTTCTCTCATTGATTTAAAGTGATTGATGGCAGGTCTTGTCTGATTGTGCTATATTGTCCAACCATCCATCATTCCAAACAAACACTGCACTCCATAGTCCAATATACTAGTACACTTACATTGGCCAAAGAGTTGAGGATTTATTTTTTTCCCAGAGAGCAGTTGGTTGTGGGCTGGGGGGAGGAAGAGAACATGCTGCTTCCTATTATGAAACTGCAAAATAGCTGTCTGTTAGGAGGAAAGTACTCTGATGACACATGCTAAATTCTTGTTAAGTTTATGTAGGAGTGTGTTCATTTCCATTGAGCAAACCACATTTCCCACACTTTCCTCAAGCCGTGTCTTCCTCAAGCTTTTTCGCAAGGCCTCACATTTGTCCTAATTCCTAGGCCCATCCTGGTTTGAGACAGGAAGTTAATTTTTGTAGAATACCTAACAAATTATTATAAAAGTATTTCTTACTTGTTACCCAAAATGTAGAAGATAAAGGAAAGTATGAAGAAAGGAATAAACATCACACATGATCCTCTCTGATCCCACATCTTAAAGGGTATCCTCACTCCTTCCACAAGATGTTTCCTAGTTGTTGATATTTATATCTAGTTAGCTATAGTTATATATTTTCTTCCTATAATATAAAAGTAAGGCCACACTGTATATGAAGTTTTGTGCTCTTTTCCCCCCAATACACAATATTATATCCTAAGTGTTTTAGTAAGGTCATTGCAAAACCTTGTAATGCTTGATTCTTTGGGCAGACAGGGAGTGTTAGACTCTCCTGACTCACTCTGTTGGGTTAATGAGGCTGCATGAGTTGTGCTGTTGGAGCATTAAGGGTAAGCCTGCCCATTCTGAATCACCATCACTGCTTATCTCACCCATGGCATGGTATCTCCTGTTTACCTCTGGGTTCCAAGGCTGAGCTCAGAATCTAGCTTGTCCCTTAAGTCCTACAGTGCCTCCAGTCACATAAAATTTCAGGTCTAGGTGAAATACAAAATTTCATAGAACTTGGCTTTTATCTCAGTCATTACTTAGGCCCCTGTCTTCATACAGTAATGAGGCTTTGCTCTTACCAGGTATAGTACCTCTTTACCTCTCTTTTCTGAACACCTGTGTTGCTTTTTTCTAGAAACAAGAGAAGAATGCTGTCCTGGCTCAACATATGAATGCCACTAGCTTAGATCCTAGCCCATCCCTCCCTGATGCCCTGATGCCATAGTATGATTATCTCTTAGCAAGTTATACTGTGTCTTAGACCCTGGGACAAAGCCTGTATGATGAGTATGTATAGCTGTATTTCATGGGTACACTTCTTTTTCCTACCAGTTAACATTTACCAGGCCTTCTAACATCATTGACTCTTAAGTACTATATATAAAAAAAGATTCCCTATGGTTATAGTTATATATAAGCTAGTTAGATGAAGTGAAGCTAGTTAGGTTCATTTTCTACCATTCTCTTCAAAACCTTATGCTAATTGGCTTATTTGAGAGCTAGATTTTCCTTCTTTGGGAAGCTCCTTTAAAGGAAAATTTTATCTATGAATTTTAGGGTTCACATCTCCCAAGGTGCTTCATCTTGGCTCCTTGCCTTAAATGAATGGTTCTCAACAGGACTGGGCTTGACTTTGCCCCATGGGGGACAGATGACAATGTCTGGAGATATATTTTATTGTCATGGAGGAATATTATAAGCATCTTGTGAGTAGAGGCCAGGGTGATGCTAGACATTCTATAAGGCACAGGACTGGCCCATATAACAAAGAATTACCTGACCCAAAATGTAAATAGTGTCAAGTTTGAGACACCTTGACTTAAGCTGTCTTTATCGTGTCCCATAAGCATATGAGGCCACATACAACTGTGGCTCAAGGCATGCTGTACTTCCTCTTGATGATTCTTAGAGAGGCACCCAATGTCCCTCCACCTGCCTAACTCACTAGTAAGTAGTTGAAAGAATTTTAAAGTGAACATCCTTATAGGTACCTCCTAGATTCTCTAGCAATGCTCTATTTGCTTTATCACATATCTAATTATCCATCTGTTCACCTTAATTTTTGATGCACTTCAAAGTATATTCTAGTCATCAGTATACTTCATCCTTAAATAGTTCAGTTTGCATATGATTACTAGAATTTATACTTAATATATTCGCTCACATATTTTGTGATAAAATGCACAAATCTTAAGTATACCATTTAATGAGTTTTGAGAAATGCATATACCCATGTCACCTAAATCAGAAAGTTTTTTTTTAAAGAACAAAGCTGAATTCATTACCCATTAAGACTGATCTAAGTTCCATGCTTGAGCATATTCCATACAACATATTCTTCTGTAGATATTTTACATATCTGGATTATTTTAGAAGCACGGATTACTTAGAAGTTATTTTAGAAGCACGGATTACTCCATTTAGATCTTCAGTAAGGGCCCAGAAATCTATGTCTTCAAAACTCTCCAGGTGCTTCTGAAAATTAGCTAAAGTTTGAAATCTCTTTTCTAGTTTAGGGTGCCCCAAGCTTGGCTTATAACATTCATCAAAGTGGGTGCTTGTTAAGTGTCCAGATTACTAGGTCTTTCCTCTGGAAATTCTGATTCACTAGGGATAGTCAGGACTCAGAATTTGGATTATCATTTTCATTTTTTTTTTATTTAGCTATTCACTTATTCATTCTCTAATTTATCAAACACATATATGTTGAGTGCCTACTATATGTGAGAGAATTCTGGTCTTTGGGCAAGTATAAAAAATCAGTTCATCAAATATAAAATAATATTAAGGTTGAAAATAGAATATGACTTGGGAATATTGAGAGGTAACTTCAATCACAACTTCCCTCATAACCCCTCCTCCTTCTCCCACAAATGCTGCTGTAGTCAAATGTATAATGTAGACACTGTATCCAAAAATGGAAGACTTATCCTGAATTGTCTAACACTCATCCACAAGCCAGGAGCTTGAGTTAGGAGAAAGGACTTATGTCAGGTTACAGAAGCATAATCCTGGAGCCTTGGCCACATCTACAACCTCAACTTTTTGAAGAGTCTTGTGTCAAAAATAAATTCATGATTCAGGAAAAGGACTCTGTAGTGTTTTTCTAATCACTTGGCCATGTCATTGTCATTTCATATATCAATTTTTGTGGGGTGTTGTAAGGTTACTGCCTCTCATTATCCTAATATGAACTCATGAAATGGGCAAGATAAAATTAGACCACCCCTTGCCCCCCTCCAGGCTGAGCATCCTCATACAGATTTACTGAAATGATGAATGATTATTCAGAAAAGTAATAATATACCTTTTTACTCTGATGGGGAATTCAAAAGGGTGCACCAATTCTCCCAGCACCACTATGCATTTACCAACCCAGAATTTCTTGTATTTTTCTACATTAAGCAGAATGATGGGAGTTATAATGTGGTTGTATACAAACTGCTATAGGAATATAGAACAGGGAGTTTTATATCTATCTGAGATTTAAAGCACATAGGGTGGAGGTGGCACTTTGAAAATAATACTCTAGGACAGTGGTTCTCAACCTGTGGGTCACGACCCCTTTGGGGGTCAAACGACCCTTTCATAGGGGTCGCCTAAGACCATCAGAAAACACATATATAATTACGTATTGTTTTGTGATTAACCACTATGCTTTAATTATGTTCAATTTGTAACAATGAAATTGGGGGTCACCACAACATGAGGAACTGTATTAAAGGGTCGCGGCATTAGGAAGGTTGAGAACCACTGCTCTAGGAGAAGGGATGGACATGGGCAAAGGCATCATTGCAGGGAAGTATAAGACATACTTGAAATTGCAAAGTTATATGTTTTCATTGAAGTGTAGTGGGTGTCAGAAGGATCAATGAGTAAAGAGGCTGAAAATGTAGACTTGGGCCAGATTATAGCAAGCTTTGAATTTTAAGTCTGAGTTTAGGCTTCATTTTATGGGCAATAAGGACCCATGGAGCTGATTGTGTTATAATCAAAGCTGCATTATAGCAAATTACTTTGGCAGCAGCTTGAGGAATAAGAGGCAGCATGGACTTAAGACTCAGAAGACCAAATCTGTGTGCTGCACCAGCCATGTATTAGCTGACTGAACCAGAATAAGTCACCAAAACTTTCTACAGCAGTTTCCTCATTTGTAAAATGGGTGTAGTAATACTTATCTTACGGGGGTTTGAAATGGACTTGAGATAATGGATTTGAAAGATGAGTACAAAGCCTAGCAGTAAGTGTTCACTGGGGAAAAGGCAATATTGAAAGCGTATTATTTAAGAGTATTTCTCAATAGTTTGAGTAATAGCCATGAGAGCTTGGAGAAGAAGGAAAGAATCTACACTAATAAAAGACAAACGTGCAAATTGACTGTACCTTCGCTATGCCTTAAGCCACGCCCACCAGCCAATCAGAGCAACTATATGCAAATTAACCCAACCAAGATGGTGGCCGGCAGCCATGGAGCTGGAGCAAGCAGGAGGCTTGGTTGCCCCAATGATGGAGGAAGCCAACCTTCCCACCTGCCGTGGTTGCTCTGAGCTCCACTCAAAGCAACAAAGTTTCAATTATAGAAGGTAAATAAACCCAGATGCCTGCCTTCAGCTGGCCGTGGCCACGGAGCTGGAGTGAACAGGAGGCGTGGTTGCCCCTGGTGATGGAGGAAGCCAAGCTTCCCTCCCGGCTGCCCTGGTGGGCTCTGAGCTCCTCTCAAGGCTACAAAGTTTCAATTGCCGCCCTGGCGGGCTCTGAGCTTCTCTCAAGACTACAAAGTTTCAATTACAGAAGGTAAATAAATCCCAGAATAAAAAAAGAAAAAAAGGAGAGGCTGGGAGCTTTCGTCGCTGGGGGGGCTTGGCCAGCCTAAAAAGGGCCCTCAGCCCCTCACCCAGACTGGCCAGGCACCCCAGTTGGGACTCCCCCACCCTAAAGGGGCTGTGGCCAGCTGAAAACAGCCATCAGTCCCTCACCCAGGCTGGCCAAAACTCCATGGGGTGAGGGTCCCCACTGGGGGGGACTTGACCAGCCTGCAAATAGCCATCAGCCTCTCACCCAGGCTGGTCAGGCAACCCAGTGGGAACCCGCACCCTGAAGAGGGTGTGACCAGCCTGCAAACAGCCATCAGCCCCTCACCCAGGCTGGCCAGGTACCCCAGTGGGGACCCCCACCCTGAAGGAGGTGTGACCAGCCTGCAAACACCCATCAGCCCCTCACCCAGGCTGGCCAGGCACCCCAG